>NW_026907792.1:0-49997 GCF_033807575.1 Cydia pomonella | reverse complement strand
TTATCAATTTCATCATTAATAACATAACAATAAATAATTCATTCTTTACAATCACACTTAATCCCACGGTGTTTCATCATTCATGTAGTCTTGTGTGCTATAATAGGCTTTAGAGATAAGCTTACGTTTTACATAATTTTTAAATTTACTAACAGACAATTCAGTTATAATATTAGGAAGTTTATTGTAAAATCTTACACAATTACCCATGAATGATTATAATGATATATACGCGGCTCGTTCAAGGTAGCGCCTATTACCGAAAAACTTAAAGAGAGTAGAATGAGGTGGTATGGTCACGTTAAGCGAAGGGACGAAAACTACACAGTGAGGAAGGCTATGAACATCCCAAGCAACCCCAAAGGAAGAGGCAGAAGACCAGCAACCTGGTGGTCCTGTGTCGAAAGAGAGATGAGGACATAAAACTTGAACACGCGGACAACCCAGGATAGTCTGTCCTGGCGCCAACGTACGAGGAGGCCCGATCCCAGCTGAACTGGGAAATGGGCTGGACAAAGAAGAAGACCTTATCATATTGTAAGTACAAAGTTTCAGAGCAATCTAGCTAATCGTTTTAAAATGAGTGCGTAACTACGTTTTTATGGAGAACTGAGCTTGCTGCGGACTATTTGTAAAGAATTTAACCCATCTTAAAAATGTTGAGTTCATTTCAGAAAATACTCGAATTTCGAAAAGAAGTGCAAAAAATTTGAACAAGCTTAATATTTTATTATTTTACAAAGCGCTGGTGGCCTAGCCGTAAGAGCATGCGACTTGCAATCCGGAGGTCGCGGATTCAAACCCCGGCTCGTACCAATGAGTTTTTCGGAACTTATGTACGAAATGTTATTTGATATTTACCAGTCGCTTTTCGGTGAAGGAAAACGTCGTGAGGAAACCGGACTAATCCCAACAAGGCCTAGTTTTACCCTCTGGGTTGGAAGGTCAGATGGTTTCGTAAAAACTAGTGCCTACGCCAAATCTTAGGATTAGTTGTCAAAGCGGACCCCAGGCTTCCTTGAGCCGTGGTAATATGCCAAGACAACGCCAGGAAGAAAGAAGAAAGAAATATTTAAGGCTGTTACCTAACCCGTGTATGGGATATACCTGAATTAACCCGTTTTCAAACGACTACTTCGCAAGCATCTTCTGTCAGAAGAACTTAAATAAGGTTCACCATCATGTATATGTACATAATTATATGTATTAGTCTATCTTTTATACATTATATAAGTAGTAGTATTTACTATTTATATATTTTTAATATTATTTGACTTCACGTTTATTTTTTTCCTTATTATTTGTTATTATTTTTTCCTGCACCAACATACACAAATGTCTCTGTTTGACCCAATGGTTGACTGGTAGAGAATGCCTTTTGGCATTAAGTTCGCCATTTGTAAATTTTTCTTTATGTGTGCAATAAAGTTTAAATAAATAAATAAATTAAATGATTATTAAATTTTAAAATAACTCAAGTTTTGATGATCTATACGGTAGGTAATATTAGTCTAAATACCAAGCTGAGTTATAAAGAAAATTTTGTAGTCCTTATTTATAACATGTCAGAAATACCACAAACAGGAGCCACAGCAGATTCTACAAAAAGCTTAACAGACACTGTTATTGCAATAAAGCCTTAACATACGTATAATGTTTCTGATCAGTATCAAATATCTGCCATTCGTAGGTACTTACTTAGCGTGATGCAGTTTCATGATATTAGTTGACATTTATTTATTTTATTTTATTTATTTCAAACATATTTCCATAACATTACAGTCGCAACCAATACGTCAAGAAATTATATAAATTAACAGCGTAAAACTACACAACAACAGTTGAGGGCCTAGCATCCATCATCTCACAGAATCTCAGGCATTCCCTTCTCACAGCCGCCCATCGCCACGCAATCAAGTCGCACTCCGGTGTTAATGTCAAGAGCGCATTCAATTGTGAGAGAGAGCGAAGCAGTGGAGAATTCATGCGCACATATGACAATGGCATGACTTTTATTTTATTTTCCTACTTCTCTACTGTTATCTGTCATTCATACATTCATGAACACGAATATAAAAACCTACATAAAAGGTTTGAAGAAAAGTCTATATTGTCTATTCCTCATAACAGAACTTGTGCTTTAAAATCGCTATAACGATACTGTGACTAATAGCTACCATCCTAACAAAATCAAATTTAATCCAGTTTCAAACTAAGTCCATTGCTGCCAACTTATAAAATATTCATTTGGTTGCATAGTAGAAACAATTGCTTCATAAGTCAGAAACACTCATGTGATACCCGTAATATAACAATACCGATAGACTACGAAGACCGCTTAGCGTCGCTTGTTAGTCTCCATAGGCTACTGGGGCCAAAATCGAGAAAAAAAACAGCCCAAAAATTTAATTTAGCAAAGAACATAGAGTTCCGTACCTTATAGGTAAAAATGGAACCCTTATAGAATTATTCGTACCTCTGATGTCCACCTGGCACAGTCTTTTTGTTCCGAAACTACTAGACCAATTAAGTTGAAATGTGATACATATGTAAGACTGTGAATCAGAGCCATCTACGTAAAGTTATTAAACTAATTTAACATAGGTACCATTTTTGCGGGATTAATAAAAAAATATTGACTGGATCCGAAACACTAACTTGCGCACCAAAACAAGCATTGTCGACTTTGGAGTCAAAACCGCCAGTCTAAAGTGGGACTGGGCAGGCCATGTCGCACCCACAGAGGTGGGCTAAACTACCCACGGACCCACTCTGACCCACGCTACGACGTAAACGCCGGCATGGTCGGCCTAAGTGTAAGGCCTGAGTGGACGCTCGAAGCGGAGCGTTCGGTGGGGCTTACCGCGTGACGTCGGGTTCAAAAATGATTTGAGCAGCGTGTACCTGCTAAGGCCGCTCCTATACGTTTGCATTACATGCACGCCGCACGCCCCGCCCCGCTGCACGTTCAACCCGAGCGTCCACTCAGGCCTTACACTAAGAGGAGATGGCGGGACGACCTGGACGCATTTCTCAGCAACTGGACGGATGCTGCAGTTAATCAGGAAGGTTGGAAGTCTAAGGGGGAGGCCTTTGCCCAGCAGTGGGACGCTTTATAGGCTCGTTAAAAAATGTACATGTATCTTCAGGGTTATTAGACTTATTAGTTTTCATAATCCGAGCTAATCTTAACTAGAATTAGTTGAGTAAATAGTTGGGACTACATATGAAAAGAATACAGTTATAGTTTGGTAGACGTCACATGGTTGCATAATATTCAAAACTGACCTTAAACGCGCGGAAGTCCAAAACCGCGCTAAAATAATCATCAGAGACAAACACTTGATAACGCAGTCGAGCAATGGCCTCCATTCTGCATTTTATCAGCACAATATTATTTGGATAAATTAACTACCCAACTCCAAACTAACATATGCACCGTTAAAACACCCGAGTTAAATAACACCTTAACACTTGACAATAGAGTTGTGATTTCTTCACGCGCTGTAAAATTCAACGATTTGCGAAAACGATGATAGTAAAGTGGGTTGACCGAACCAGATTTAACTGGTTTGTTAAAGGACTTATTACGTATGGATTTTATGACGTTTGGCGTTATCGGTTTTTGGGGTTGAGAAAGCTAAGGTTACTGGATTGACGAAGTGTTAATTAAGTATTAATGATTTGAGTCAGACCAAGATAAGTTGGGAGCGATTTTGATGGCCCAGATGGTGCAAGGGTTAAGTAAACGTCTAATTTCATAGAAGTTAGACGTTTAAAAAAACACGTGCACCGTCTGGGATATCAAAATCACTGCCAACATATCTTGGTCTGATTCTATTATAATGTTTACGTCATACTACTTGTACGGTATCGGAAGATAGAAAAACATAATTATCTAGCCAAATCATAAAAAAATTGCACGAGGTAGTTTTAATAATGTTGATTGTTTTTTGTTAATTAAAAAAAACTGCAAAATGGGATATAAAAGGGGGAAAAAGAGGAGACACATCCACTTGCCAAGTTGTTTCCAATTCTACTATCTTATCTACATGCTCAGGTTTCATGCTTTCTTCCAGATGGGACTATACTTTTGAAAATTATATCTAGAAATGAGCCAGACGGTATATATTTTGAAAAGCAACCCTTATAAACATTTCTTTGTCCGTCTGGCTGTCAAGGCCCTTTTCCTTGACAATGAAGGACTCAAGTTGAAATTTTTATTAAATTCTCAGGTCTGCTGTCCCTTGTAGCTGTGTCCGTTTAACGTAAATTAAAAATTAAAAGTAGGAGGTCCCGGGTTCGAATCCCGGCTAGGCCATTTATTTGTGTGTTTATCATGAATATTTGTTCCTAAGTTATGCTAAGCATTTATTTTTGGAATATATATAAATATATATCGTCATCTATGTAGTACCCACAACACACGCCTTATTGAGCCTACTGTACGGTTGGGTCGATTTAAAGATTGCCCGAAGAATAATACAAATTTAATTAAAGTTGTAATCGCAATTTGACAACTTGACAAGTATCCGTAATTAACACTGACATTGCAATTGAAGGCAATATGGCTCGTGTTGCCATGGCCGCTATCATACTACTAATTATTTTGTTACTCAAGAAAACGAAATTACATGCGATTATTATGATTAGATAATTGACGTAATTACAATGTAAAACAAAGGTATTCAATTGAACTATGATTTTTTTCTTTTTAATTGGTAAGAAGAGTTTGAGGACTTGTTATATTATTATAATCAACATCTTCTTTCCATCCTGTTACCCCTGCTGGGGTGTAGGGCTCGAACCGTTTTCTTCCACTGGCTCCGGTCCTGGGCCAGCTTGGGTAACCTCCTCCCATACACCCAACTCTTGCTCCACGGAACGGCGCCAAGTATTTTTTTTTTATAATCAACATAATACAGTAAAACCCGCTTAAGAAGACTGAATGGTTCACGTCAAAATGCATCTTAAGCAAGAAAATGTATTAGGGTAGACCGAGGCGAATCGAATCAGAAGGCGAAACGTATCGCAAGACGAATTGGATCAAACAAAAAAATCTGTCGATATTAAAAACATTGCCTGTTTGTCGTTGTTCCTTCTTCCTTGGTCCTTCATTGTTGAGGATCGCGACCATCTAAGATGCTCCATCTCCATAGTGTGCGATCATAAGAGATTTGGACGACCGGTTTGGCCTAGTGGGTAGTGACCCTGCCTACGAAGCTGATGGTCCCGGGTTCAAATCCTGGTAAAGGCATTTATTCGTGTGATGAGCATGGGTATTTGTTCCTGAGTCATGGGTGTTTTCTATGTATTTAAGTATTTATAAATATTTATATATATCGTTGTCTAAGTACCCTCAACACAAGCCTTATTGAGCTTACTGTGGGACTTAGTCAATTTGTGTAATAATGTCCTATAATATTTAAAAATAATATTTTAATATTAATATTTATAAGTCATATGGGACACGCACTGCATGTTGCCGCCAAGCACCCTCTTCGCGGCATCAGACCATCTCGTGGGTGCTCTTCCTGGCGCACGCCTGCCATCCATTTGACCCAAGATAATGTGCCTTTCTAGGTCATGCTATTTAGACCGCATGATATAACCAAAAAAGATGAAGCTGAGTGAGTTGGCGTCGCTGTGTAAGATAAAAGGCATACAGTGCAATGTCAGTGTGCTCATATCAGTGCATTTTTTTTTCCATCTTGATCCTATTCGCCCTGTGATCCGATTAGCCTCGGTCTAAATACCTTAACCGTCAAAATCTTGATTAGTATGCAAAAACCGCATGGTAGGTTTAATACATTGGCTTCGCCTCTCCGTGCGAAGGTGCGAATCGCTCGACAGTTTGCGCTTTCGGAAGGAGATGTGGTGCGTGCCTCAGGGTATGCCATACCGAGCTCTGTAGTACCGTACGGATTTTTGTTCATAAATGCGGTTCGTCGTGCCCATCAGACTCCCTCTGGTCGCATAACAACTTTTGCCGTATTTTTTATTGTCATAACACTTTATGCTTAAAATTGTAAGTCATAAAAATCTTTAGTCAGAATATTTTTCTGAGCGTAACTGGGTTAAAATAAATGAGTTATGTCATAATTTTTATAGTCATAAATTTAATTCGCATAAAATTTTAGGTTACGTTCGTTAGGTATGCACAAAAAATATATGACAACTGCTATGTATGTAATCAAATATTATGGCTAAAAATGTATAACACAATATAATATGACTTCTCATTTGTATGATGATTATGTTACAAGTTGTTATGCGTATCAAAGATATGACTTAAACTTATATGCAACCCAATATGAACCCCTCAGCTCCGGATGAAGAAACGTAGCAGATCGCACCACCATACCATCGTCGCCGCACGCAAATTCGCTTGGCACTTCGCAACCCGTCAAAAATCAGCATCAGGGGGGTGTAAAATGGAATTTGTATTAGCGTAGCGTAACCAAATATCAAATATCAAATATCAAACATTTATCAAATATCAAATATCAAACATTTATTCAGCAAATAGGCCACAGGGGCACTTTTACATGTCCATTTTTACAAACAATAAATTAAAAAAAAAACAATTACAAATATCGAATCTATGAAATAATAAACCGTAGTTATTAACGATGTAAATAGACCAGGTTCTACTATAATGATATAAATGAATAAAATAATTCTGTGGCCCTAGTGAAAAAGGGTACAAGTCTCTGGCAGTTTAGGTGTATAAGGGCATAAGTGTTACGTGGAACTTACACCTCTTTACACCTGCGCTGCCAGAGACTTGTACTCTTTTTCACTAGGGCCACAGAATTATTTTTGGAACTATCTTACACAGATAGACCATGTACCAAACTAAGGAAAGCTTGTGCTAAGGTAACTAAGCGACGATTTATTATTATTATTATTAAAGCTTTATTTGTTCTAGAGTTAGATTATTATTATTATTATTTTTACTTTGTTTTGGGGCTGACTGCAGATCCCATCTGCTGGGTGAAAGCGACGGTGTACAGAGTTATATAAATAAATACATACTTATATGTATACATACGAGTAGATAATATCCGCAAACCAAGAACAAATATTCGTTATGAACACAAGTAAATGCCCTTACCAGGATTCGAACGCGGGACCTTCGTAGGAAGGGTCAAAGCCAAATGTCCACTGTTGGACATACAAAACTCCAAACTTGGCAAGTTAAGGTGTCTGCCCACTATCCCGTAGCACACCATGACCGTACTAGGACCGTTTCAGACAAAAAACTATTCTGTGTATTGAGAAGTATGAGACTATGCCCACTAGACCGTTCCGTCACCGGCCGACACCGAGCGTATCGGATTGCTTTCCGTGCCGGATACGTTCCTAGCACGGTCATGGTATGCTACGGGATAGTGGGCAGACACCTTAAACCCCGTCGAGTATGGGCCATTCTGAAATATTTCAAAAAAAATCCCCGTCGATTATGAGCAATTCTGAAATATTTCAAGAAAACCCGGTCAAATATGCGCAATTCTGAAACATTTCAAGAAAACCCAGTCGAGCATGACAATTCTGAACATTTCAAGAAAATCCCGTCCAGTATGTACGTTGATTTGGGAAAACTCTACTGATGCAAAGCGAGTTTTAATACTACAAAAACGAGCGATTCGATTGCTGTGACATCCATGTAAAGAACTTTTTAAACAATATGGCATCATGACACACTTCTCCCTAATTAATAGAATCAGGCGTTACTTTGCGGAAATCCATGCTTATTAAAGCAAGAAATATTACAGTGCTAATCCGCGATAAAATGACGTGCTAGTCAATCAGTGTTAACCCGTTATACTTACTCCCACTTAATGTTCCCACCCTCCCTCCGCAAAAATAATACGCAAATAAATATAACAACTCACCACCAAAAGTACAAAACTCGACACTTGTTTCGCCTCTCTATGAGGCATCCTCAGAAGATGCTGGAGATGTTGACTGTCTGACGCCCGAAAACTGAATCAACCCCGTCGAGGAAGGTCAATTCAGAAAGATTTCAAGGAGAAATTGATAATCGGACCAAGCTAACTTGGCATTTGTAATGACAAATTGTGCCAATTTCATCATTGTCTAATATATATAGTCATTGATGCAAATGGCAAAAAATATAGCACAAAGAAGGAAGCGGTAGATGCTATGAATACTAGGTTCGTGGGTGCCGCGACGGCGTGCGGAGCCCCCCGCGCTGACCTTGACCGAGTGCGCGATCAGCTGGGCACGGCGGGTGCCCCTGCCGACCGGTCCATAAGACTTATTCCTTTCACCTGTGATGAAGTCTACACCATAATAACGTCACGAATACCTCATAAAACAAGTAAAGATATTTATGGTGTATCCATGGATTTGCTAAATGCTGCCGCCTATACTTTATCTCCGGTACTCACTCACCTGTATAATTTATGCCTTAGAGAAGGATCATACCCAAAATCCTTAAAAATAAGTAAGGTCTCTCCCCTTTTCAAAGGTAAAGGAAAAAGAGAATGTGAAGATGGGTACCGACCAGTGTCTATCATTCCGTGCGTTGCTAAGGTGCTGGAAAATGGGTTGTGTCAGCGACTGACAGCATTCTTAAATGAGACAAATACATTGTCCGACCGCCAATATGCTTACAGGTCCGGCCGCTGCACTACCGACCTAGCGCGTGAAGCCATACGTAAGATTATGGATGCCCTGGAGAGGAAGCAGCAAGTTGCGATGCTATGCTGCGACCTCTCCAAGGCATTCGATGTGGCCGACCACAGCATCATCGCTGCCAAGTTGCTACATTACGGAATAGGTGGTAAAGCTCATAGCCTCCTCACTGACGCTTTGCGTAGTCGATCCCAAGTTGTGGTTGGGGATGGGGGATTAGCTAAGTCCGATCCGCTAGCTACATACATGGGAGTAGCCCAAGGATCGTCGGTTTCTAATATTCTGTTTTCCCTGTTACTGAATGATCTGCCTCAAGCAATGACAACAGCCGACATTTTAATGTATGCAGACGATGTTGCAGGTGTTATAACGGCGCAAAATGTGGATGACTTGGAGACCTGTCTCAACGAAGCCGCAAACCAGTTATCTCGGTGGTTTAGTCTAAACGGCCTAGCGCTCAATTTAACCAAGACTCATTTTATCCATTTTCAAGTCGGTGGCCGCACACCGAGATCACTAAAGGTTCAAGTTGGCGGCGTATTTTTGGAGCAGGTAGAATCCATTACATTCTTGGGTTTTGAGGTCGACCGAAAGCTGTCCTGGGCTCCCCATATGGATAAGCTATGTGGGAAGCTAGGCGGTGCATGCTTCGCACTGCGGCGCCTCGCTCGAGTCGTGCCAAGGCATGTAGTGCGGACGTGCTATTTTGCGACTATCCACTCGCTTTTGCAGTACGGCACAGAGCTGTGGGGGCGAGCCGCGGACTGGCAACGCGCGTTCCGACTCCAAAAAAGAGCCGTGCGCGCGGTGATGCAGTTGTCCCAAGATACCTCCGCAAGGCCCTACTTCAAGGACCTTGGTATACTAACCTTGCCGTCGGTAATAATATTACAGATCGCCACATATGCCTATAAAAATATATGCCATTTTAAAAAAACGCTCTGATTCAGACCGCGTGCTTCGACACCCGAACAGGTTGTTGCCAGTAAAACGACGCCTCGCAAGATCTGAGAAGATAACTCACGTGATGTGCCCGACCGTATATAATAAGTTGCCAGTATCAATCACCTCGGCTCCTTCTCTAGATTGTTTTAGAAGAAAATTAAAAACTTGGCTTCTCGAGCACACATTTTACAGCATCGACGAATTTTTAAAGCTTAAATTATAAGTTATACCCAGAGTATATAATTATATTAATGATTATTATATTATTAATTTTTAATTCATATATTTTTGCGTAAATAATTGACATGTAATTTATAAAATTATACAATAAATGATTATGATTATGATTATAATATAATATGAAAATATGACGTTGACTTTGTTCTGTTCAAGTAGGTGCGAGTCAAAAACCAAAGTATTTTAGACAGAAATTTGTTTATAACTATTGCGAAATCTCCTATAATAAACTCCAACACAAATAATATTTTTGATATTACCAAGAACCTTGCGTAAAACTAATATTAGTCCAAGTGCGTATTTTAATTAATGGTTTAAAAACAATATTACCGACAACACATTATATTACACGAATATAAATAGTCATATGTTGAGGTCAACTACAAACGAATTTTAAACTTATCGCAGTGGGAGAAAGTCTAAAATTGTATTAACAATGTGATACACATATATCGTTTTACAAATGTATAGGCGCAGGCACCTATTCAGCTGCCATCTTGAATTTTCATTCACAAGAAGAACACAATTGGGCAAACAGTTCTGTGTATCGAGCGTGTAAATAATCAACTTGTTTTAATTTTAGTTAAAATATGTTTTTAATACTTTATGTTCATGTTGCAAAACATTCTCAAAACTTCCAAAATTTCTGGAAACTTTCATGAGAAATTTCTCATGGGTTTAAAGGTCTTATAGTTTTTGGTACCTACCTCGTAAATGGTGGCCCATAGCAAAACATGTTCTTATACGTGCGTAATCTACATAATTTTTACTACAAAAACATAAATAAGTAAATTATATACATTATAAATAATTCTACACAATTAGAGGGGAAGTAAGTACAGTGAAAATAACAGCTAAATGATATGATTCTAATATCATTCTATTTGGTATTTGACTAATAGTCAAATCAGTTTCTTTTTTCCCTGGCGCTCCAAGTCTCTTCAAAGATCTGTCTAAGAGACTCAGAGACGCCACAGGAGATCAAAGAGCTGGCAGCTTCCTCGCTCAACGCATCAGTCTAACGATCCAGCGAGGAAATGCTGCCAGCGTCTTCGGTACTATGCCGCAGGGGCCATTTTTAGATTTATTTTAGATTTAATTTAATCATATTTTAGTTTACTTATAGTTTACATTATTAATTGTAATAATTACTTTAAAAAAATCATTTTATGATACTTTTACCAATAAAATTCATAAGTTTCTTTTCTTCGAATTGTCAAAACGATTTGTTACTATGGAATTTATACAGGATGTGTATTTAGTCACCTGCAATAATTTACGGGGTGAATATATAGGTCATTCTGAGCAACTTTTACTATGGGACGAACCCCGAAATCGCTTAAAAAAATTTACTGCTTCCTGTTTCATACATTTTGGCTGTCTGAACTGAACATTTTCTACGGGAGAGTAATTTTTTTCCACAATTTCGGGATTGAGCCAATTGTAAAAGTTGCTCAATATGACCTATATATTCAGCCCGTAAATTATTGCAGGTGACCAATTAAACAACCTGTATGAAACACTAGCAAATGAAGTCACGGTCAACTGACGTATAGTTCTATACGATTTATAAAATAGAAATTATGTCTAAAAATAACTTCTCTCTACGTTTCTAATATTCTGGTGCATCATGCGTGATGTGAAATAATTGAATTTAAATACGGTCAACATACGTTTCGACCTAAAAGTCCTCTGATGACAATATAATTATATATGTAACAAAAATATATAGCTAACCAAAGCGACCACAAACAGAGTTTAAATTTAAAAAACAACGAAACTGATGTAAATTTTAATACAATATTCGCCTTTGTGTAGAACAAAGCCGTGAAATCGTAAACAAATTAAATAGGTCGGTATTGTTTAGTCTATTCGGATTAGTGGTAATGTTGTTGAAATTGTTACTAAAATGTGGCTAGCCACATATGTTCATATTAACAAGTTGATATCATAGCATACACGGAACCCTTATTATTATTATTATTTATTTCCAAAATAGTTGTACAGCATAACAGTATATACTAAATCTTAACTAATAATATTAAGTACAATTACTAATTAGGCATCGACAGTTTCTAGGCAGGTTACCACACTAAGCTATAACACTGACTATGCTATGAAACCACTAAGCTATGAAACTGTTGAAGGACGTGCATCCATCCTCTCACAGAACCTCAACAATTCATCTCGCACTTCGCTCCACCTGCCAGCAAATAAATCACACTCGGGCGCTGATGCTAAGAGCGCATTCAGGAGGAGTAAAGGGCGAACAAGTGGGGATTTTCTATGAGACACGGTTCGCGAAATCGGGCCTAAAAGTAGACCACGGTCACGAGGCCGGAAATTGACTCTGGTTGACATAGGGACAAAAATAGTTTTGTTATGCCATGGAACAGCCTGTACTTTTAAAATTAGGGCCAGAAACCATACTTAAAGTGCCAATCACATCCACACTTTATCAGGCCTGATATCAGACCCGATTTCAGGCCCGAGAAAGGATATTTTTCCGTTTCACCATACGAGTATATCAGCACATCGTTTACAATAATTTGAAATGTACAAAATGGTTAATATGCAAAAATATCAAACATTGAATTTTTTTGCAAATACAGACATAGTATTTTTTACATTTCAAATATTATTAACGATGTGCTGATATTCCGTGAAACAAAATGATTATTAGGCCCTTAATATGTGTACCTGATTGGCGCTTAATATGTGCGTTTTGTATGTTACGTGTAATTGGACGTGTGAGGTCGGCCATTCCAGTAAAACTATAAATACTTTAACAATATAAATTGTTTTAAAGATACAGTTTTTTATTGAACACTGTGTTGACTCAGCACGGACCAACACACATACATACATAAGTTAAGATATTGACACAGTGAACATGTGTGCCTTTAATCAATTCAATTGATAATTATTTACCGTTTCCTATCCTGAAAAGCACCTCATAAAATAAATAATAATAATAAAATAAATATTATAGGACATTATTACACAAATTGACTAAGTCCCACAGTAAGCTCAATAAGGCTTGTGTTGAGGGTACTTAGACAACGATATATATAATATATATATATATATTTATAAATACTTAAATACATAGAAAACACCCATGAGTCATGGGTGTTTTCTATTCATTCATGGGCCATGACTCAGGAACAAATATCCATGCTCATCACACGAATAAATGCCCTTACCAGGATTTGAACCCGGGACCCGGGACCATCAGCTTCGTAAGCAGGGTCACTACCCACTAGGCCAAACCGGTCGTCAAGCCTCATATACAAAGGTATCACATTTAACTATGATAAATATACTAAGGAGTCTAGTCAGGTATCAATAGTGACATTTATGGTCCAGAAATGTCACTATTGACAGCTGACAGATCAAATCAGTTTCAGGACAATAAATTGAAAAAGAAGGACTTCCGGTTCGAGCGCCATATTGATAGTCACGCCTCGTGATTAATTGCTTTGTTTTTTGCTCATTCATATTGTTTGAAGTGTAATATCGATAGCTTATTGTACAGTAAACGTATGTGGTAGTGTGCAGTGAATGGAGAATTAATCTTGAAACGCGTTTAACCACCATTTTGGAGTCAACGGCCGGTAGTCCACGTGCTGCTTGTAAAGTCCAGCTATCGCTTTACAAGAGCTGATAAAATCACCGTACACTGTCTTGTACTAACCGTACAAAACTAAGTAACTAATGTGGCTTAGCAATCCAAAGAGGGTCTTGGACTCCGAAGCAAGAAAACGCCACTTTTCCCGATCCTGCGCCACTTCCTGCCAGTTATCGGATTGGAGATACCGCAGGCCGCTTCAACGCTGTCTCTCCAGCGGCCTCTGGTCACCCACTGGGCGACCACCAGTCGGTCTTCCCAAGTACGCCCTCTTGGCAGCCCGATACACTGTCTCTCCAGCGGTCTCTGGTCACCCACCGGGCGGCCACCAGTCGGTCTTCCCAAGTACGCCCTCTTGGCAGCCCGATACACTGTCTCTCCAGCGGCCTCTGGTCACCCACCGGGCGGCCACCAGTCGGTCTTCCCAAGTACGCCCTCTTGGCAGCCCGATACGCTGTCTCTCCAGCGGCCTCTGGTCACCCACTGGGCGACCACCAGTCGGTCTTCCCAAGTACGCCCTCTTGGCAGCCCGATACACTGTCTCTCCAGCGGCTTCTTGTCACCCACCGGGCGGCCGCCAGTCGGTCTTTCCAAGTACGCCCTCTTGGCAGCCTCTTACGTTCTAAGTAGGTGGCCGAACCAGCGAAGTCTTTGGGCTTAGGTTTCTCCGATGATATTAGGTTCGCCCACCAACTCCTTAATTTCGGCATTATTCCTAATTCTCCATGCTATCTTTCTTGATAGGTCCCAGCATCTTTCGAAAGAAATTCTTTAAATAAAGGAAGAACATAAAATAATATTTATAATAACTTACCCCGTTTCAGGTGTCGCCATACTTGATATGCTATATGTGGCTTTCGCCAGAGAATATAAGATAGATAAAGATAAAAGGCATTTATTCATGACAGTCACAAACATGTACGAACATGTACAGAGAGTAAAAACAGAAGAACAGAACGTTAAGTGCGCATCAAAAAATACTTCGTGTGAATTAGGACCCCCTTCTCTGATAAAAATCCACATATGTTTATGTACATCTGAGTAAATAACTGATTCATTCGGAATTTCAGACTTTTATATTTACTGACTCACAGTGGAAATACACCTGGTTGGAAAACTTTTCATACTTAAAGCTATTTCAATAAGTTCCGCGAACCGATGTGAAATATCATTTAATAATTATTCACTAATTAATAATAATTTTATAATTATTTAATAATTATTTTTTTATTGTAGGAGTAAGGTTTCACTTACGCCTTTTAATCCTAGCTTAGTTTAATAGGTATATATTAATTAATAATAATTGTACAATTACAATTAAATATTATTTTTTTATTAATTTTTTTTTTGTATTTGTAGTTACAATTAACTATAATTTTTAAATTGGTATGTAATGGGTTTATACCTTAATAAATAGCATTTTTAGTTTATTTATTTATTTATTCATTTCCATTATTTTCGTTAAAGGATATAATATCACTAGAATATCTCATTACCATTGGCTAATTCTTAAAAAAATACTTATCTTATTAGCTTATCCACGAAAAAATAACGTGCTGATCAATCAGTGCTAACCCGTTATACTTACTTGCGTATTTTTAAATACAATGAATGTTCCCAGCCTCTCACCGCAAAAATATATAAGCAAAAAAAATTCTTAAGACCGAAGAATAGCTTTGCGCTCCTAGCGATTTAACGGTAGGTAATTTTTCTATGAGATTCCATTTCGGGAGTACTAACCACTGACTAAATTTAAAAAAATCTTATTCTATGTTTATAGGTTTCGATTTTTTTTTTTAGTTTTGCAAATTTTTAAAATAAGGAAAAGCTAGTTTTACGTTGTGTCAATAACATACTGAATAATCACGGAGAATGGATAATATGTAAAAGTGGAAAAACGTTTTCTCTTTTTGTGTGGACTATCATGTTTATAATAATAAAAAGGACTAAGGTGGACTCAGACCGAGCTGGACGCTCTGGATCGGAGGGTCCGACTACTGCTAACCACACACCGTATGCTACACCCACGCTCGTCAGTTATGAGATTGTACATTCCACGGAAGTGTGGAGGTCGCGGCTTCCTAAACGCCAAAGATCTCCACAACCGCGAGGTGTGCAATCTCAGGAATTATTTCCTTAACAACGAGTGTGGGATGCATCGTGATGTGGTGGCAGTAGACAGGAACCTCACGCCGCTCTCCTTGGCAAACGAGAACTGGCGCAAACCTGTGGTACTAAGTACTGCGGATCGCAAGGCGGCATGGGAAAGTAAGGTGCTACACGGGCGCTTCTACAAGGCCCTCACGGGACCCGACGTGGACCTGCTCGCGTCGGTGAACTGGTTACGATTCGGGGACCTCTTCGGAGAAACCGAGGGTTTTGCCTGTGCAATTGCGGACGAAGTGATTATGACGAACAACTATCGGAAATATATCCTGAAGGACGGTACGGTCGACATTTGTCGGGCATGCCGCCGTCCCGGAGAGTCACTCAGGCATATAATTTCCGGTTGTTCTCATCTTGCTAACGGCGAGTACTTGCACAGACATAATCTCGTAGCCAGGATTATTCACCAGCAACTTGCTCTTCTATACGGCCTTGTGGACCGCGAAGTACCGTACTACAAGTACTCACCTGCGCCAGTTCTCGAAAATGGTCGTGCCACGCTCTATTGGGATCGATCTATTATCACTGACAGGACTATTGTAGCCAATAAGCCTGACATCGTGATAATAGATCGACCGCAACGCCGGGCCGTGCTCGTCGACATCACCATCCCCCATGATGAGAATCTCGTGAATGCCGAGAAGGACAAGTCCAGTAAGTACCTAGACTTGGCTCACGAGATAACCGCCATGTGGGATGTTGATTCGACGATCATTGTCCCGATAGTCGTTTCAGCGAATGGTCTCATAGCGAAGAGTCTCGACCAACACCTTGAGAGACTCTCGCTAGGTGGTTGGATCAAGGGTGGTTGCAGAAGGCGGTGATCTTGGACACGGCGCGGATAGTCCGCCGGTTCCTCTCTCTCTGCGGCCCTGACCACCGGCAGCTTGGGCCCTGCCCCGCTGCTGGCGGCACCCTAGGTTAGGTTTTTTATAATGTGTTTATATATATTTTGTATTGTTTTGTAAGTGTTTTTTATGTTTTACTTTTATATTCATATTATAAATGACCTAGCCTAAGACCAAAAATAAATAAAGGGAATAATAATAATAAAATTCTTTATTGCACACTACATAAAAAACAGATACAGAAATTGATAAAATATACACATTGGTAGGTAACAACAGGCGGACTTATCGCTAAACAGCGATCTCTTCCAGACAACCTCCAGATAGTGAGATGGCGATGGGAGGTTTATCAATGTTGTATCTCACAATTTTTTTATTATATTTATATTAATACAACCCGGCAGCTTGAACATGTCATGCTCGCTTAAAAGTCTTTACTTACGGTGGCGTCGTTGATCGGGTCGCCACTTTCCCGAATGAAGGTTGAGGGAGGCGATGGCTGAGATACGCGTCATACTCGTGAACGGGTGCTGTTTGTGGAGACCGGTCTGTTTAAGCTTACACGGGGTACAGGTTATGTTAAAGTATGTAACTTTACTTTTGAGCGGCATTAACGTGAGACACTTCATTCGGTTCTTGTCTGTTTTAATTTTTTGTCTTTTAATTATTTATATAAGAATTCAAGCCTTGGAGACCCTCTACATCTCTAAGGATAATTTAATATTTTTTTTATATTTTATCTCTGACACTTATAAAATAAAATAATAAAATAAAAATAAAAATAAAAATTATTTATTTTCAGATTCCTCCGATCCATAGATTGTTAGTTACAAGACACATATAAAACTACATTAGTAAACTATCTTATATTACAGGTTTCATACAAATATCTATTTCTTAGGTCGTATGATATGGAGTTCGGTATAACGGCGGAGAATATTCGAATCCCACCTCTCTGCTATCATTCTCAGGATGCTGTTTGCGCTCCCCCTCATCCGCCTCACCACAGATGCCGTCTTCTTCCTCACTATAGCATAAAAGTCCTCTACAGCGGCATCGGCAAACATTCCAGAGGCGCTACAGAATCGAGGAAGCCCAAACAGCATTCTGAAAATGTTATTATATTGGATATACTTAGATACTTATACATCTCTAAAGAATTTTAGTATTTGTTAGTTTTTTTGTTTATCATAGTTTTTTGTATATTTTGACATTTAGAGACAGTATACATCTCTAATAAAGTATTTATTATTTCATCGATTCCATATTTGTAATTGTTTTTTTGTAATTTTTATTGTTTGTAAAAATGGACATGTAAAAGTGCCCCTATGGCCTATTTGCTGAATAAATGTTTGATATTTGATATTTGACTTCCCTCTTACGCTGATAAAGAATGGTACATATCTGTGGCCCTAGTGAAAAAGGGCACAAGTCTCTGGCAGTTTAGGTATATAAGGGCATAAGTGTTACGTGGAACTTACACCCCTTTACACCTGCGCTGCCAGAGACTTGTACCCTTTTTCACTAGGGCCACAGATATATACTTTTGACGCGTAGTCAGATCCCCTACTTTTGACACTGAATGTATAAGTAAACAAATGTTTTTCAAGCGTCCTTTTGGTCATCAACTTGTAACAACTGCCTAAATCAATTTCATTGTTTTGATGTGTATGAATACATTCTGTTTTCAAGCGCTTTGCATTTTACCTTGATACCTAACCTTATTTTTGAGGTGTACAATTAAAATGAAATTTACATTGTATTGTAGAAGTACGTTGACCTTGCAATATAAAATTTAATCGAGATGCCACGAATATTCGGCGACTATTCGGTATTCGGCCTATTCGGCCACATTGCCGAAAATTCGGTAGTCGCCCGAACATTGCGTACTATTCGGCCAAATACTGAATAGTTGATGTCTATATGTAAACGTATTTACTCAACGTTATCATTATTAGTATGTATAACTTATTTACCAATCAGTTGTTTGTGTGTGTGTGTGTTATGATAAAGAGGTGCACGGCCTGTCACCTATTATTAGACGGGCGTGATTCGAAATAAATAAAAATCTGACATGTACAGTATGGGGTTCTTCAAAAAATTTGTGTACAGTGTACCGAAGGCCCCGTACAAAAACTATTTTTTTACTTTTTACAAATTTATTAGTTGTCAGATTTTTCCCTGTATTTGTAGTGAAAGACCATATTTCTATTCTCGATAGTTCTAGGTCAACGGAAAGTACGCTATAAGTTTTGAACCCTTTGAGAGTGTGGAAATTTAAGATTTTTGCGGCAAAAACGGCCGTATTTTTATTTACGTTAACATAGAAGTTCGATTCTGATTATTTGATCACCTTTCTCCACGAAACTCACAACTCAACGATACATCGTTACGAATACCAGGTGCGGAACTCCTGCCTCCAGGGGAAAGGAAAAGTGGACAGTATGGGTATGGAAAGCCCTTGACAGACTTAGGACGGGAGTCGGTCGTTCAAAAGATAATCTTCTGAGATGGGGAATTGGCCGACAAAGTGATAATTTCTGCGAGTATTCCGAAACAACAATACACATGAGACAATGTTCCTTGTGCTCAACGATGTGCACTGAGGACGATCTCCTGAGGGTTACACCCAGAGGGCTAGCATTGATCCCTTTACACGAATAAGAAGAAGAAGACGGAAGAGTTTGATTTTTCACAACTTCAAGAGACTGTAGACTTGAGGTTTTAATTTCTACTCGATACCTCCACGCGTTCCCGAAATAAAGGGATTTGATAGACAGACGGACGGACTGACGGATTGACGGACTGACGGACTGACGGACTGACGGACTGACGGACTGACGGAGGGACGGACGGACATCAACGTGAACCTATAAGGGTTCATTTGTTTCCTTTTGAGGTAAAGAAGCTTAAAAATCGAATCTTTAATCGATATTGGTTTGATACTATTCTGATGAATGGGACAAATAAGAAATATAATCTGACTTGAAAAGGTTTTATTGTTAAAGATCCTATAATCATGGCGTATATATAAATAAACAAACTTGCTATGCTAAAAATAAATAGCGATTATGGATAAACTTTTTGGTTCAAAAAAATCGCATGTATCATGAAGGTAAACATAATTAAATGGAGGTTACAGGTTGCAGATATATTTTGAGGGATGTAAAATTGTTTCTTGAGAAATAATAAATTAAAATATAAGTACCTACTGTTCGGAGTACTCAGTATCTACTCTTCGTGAATATATTTTAAAAATAATGTATTTATTTTTGGACAAATTGTTTGTATTTTTATGTATTTACAATATTATGTGTTCTTTGTTACCTATTTTAAAACTACAACGACTATTTATGAGAAGGTTAGGTATATAATTATATTACGTGTGTTTACTATAACTACATTATGTATGAAAATATCGATAAATCTAAATAAACATTCAGCAAAACATTTACTCCACAAACTGCATACAAAACAACAATAATTGCAACAAATATACTAATCGTGCGAAAACATGCATTTACCTAATCAATCTAAAACCTACCATAACCCAACGCATTAAAATCCAAATCAGTTTGTATTAGTTAGACCTGATTGAAGACTTACAAGCTGAAAAATTCTTAAACGTTGTAGAAATAAGGTAGGAATTGCAGTGAGTGATACAATGCAAGTGCATCCTTGTGGTAGGTCAGTGACCGCGATATCTATGTGTGCAATCGGACGGTCGTGCGTGAAATGAAAATCATGATGGATACCTTCTGGTTTAGGATACAGTTGCGACATGAGGCTTAGACAAACATGATTGGAATATGATGAGTCAAATCTAGGTACAGTCAGCAGCAAAAGTAACGGCCGACTGCACGCCAACTGCACTGCAACGTCGGCGTACAGTTCCCATACAAGTTGCAGTCGGATGCAGTCTGTCTGTACCGGCTCTAATAGCTTAACAAAAAATAGAAATCGGCACGATTCGAAATTTAAGATACGTCAAACTTCACTTCACTTTCACTCTTTTGTCTATGGCTACCGCGCAGTTAAGCACAATTCTGCCAAAAACGAGTATCGAGCTTCACACGGCTGACATGAGGGAAGATCATAAGAAGTCCAACATAAGGATATCGGTAATTTGTGTAATACCTGGAACAAGTTACAACGAACACAATTTAACATAAACCACCACCAATTTTGAACCATTTGATCGAAAAATGAGACATTTAAAGCACATGGAGCATTAATAATAATAAACATAAAGTGTGCGTATGTATTTATAGTTTTATGTTGTTATTAGTCATGAATTTGCTTACGGCGCACATAATTTTTTTGCTATCAGTTAGATATAAAAGTGAGGCCATATTAGCGGGTAACGGTACGTTAAGTCTTGGCAGACATGAATATAGGTCAGGGGGTTTGTTATTAATCGGACAATTAAAGAAAATATGATCGATATTGCCTACTTCGTTTCCACAATCGCACATGGGAGAATCTTTCTTTTTAAAAATGTATAATTGCTCAGATGAGCAGACTCGGCCCAATCTCAGTCTAATGATGATACTGGTGTGCCTTTTAGAGAGTGATCTATTTTTGAAAAACCATGGACGAGATGGAATGGTTGACTGAATTTCTGAATAGAAACATTTCTTGGCTCGGGACCAGCGGAGAGACCATTTTTTCCTCATGAAATTAAAAGGAAGGCTCAGAGCATCTGGTTGGAATATTTTATAAAAAGAGTCATCGCCATCAAGAATAGCCTCTTTGGCTGCTTTGTCCGCCCTCTCATTACCTACTATACCAGAGTGGCTAGGGATCCAAACAAAAACAACCTCCAACCCCGCCGAATGGCATTTGTACGACAAGTGTTTTAGTTGGCAGGTAAGGTATTTGCATGCAAAATTCTTAAAAGGGCGCAAAGAAATGGATTGAAGTGCGCTGAGACAGTCTGAGAAAATAACTGATTTGGAGAGTTTATGGGTATAAATATATTCTAGAGCTTTTAAGAGGGCCAAGCATTCACCAGAAAATACAGACGCTTCGGGGGGAAGTTTGAATTTAGCCATGATATGTGAGTTAGCAAGGAGAAAGGCCGCTCCCACACATCCTTGATCCGTTAATTTGGACGCATCAGTAAAAAAGAGCCGGTAAGAGGGGAAGTGATTGATAACAAATTTAGAGAAAATTGAGTTAGCCAACGGAGATCCCTTATCGATACCAATATTAGTTATTACCTTGGAAGAATGTGTGAGGGCCTCGAAAGGAACGGAATAAATAGGAAGAGAAGAAGATTTAATAATAGGGGGCCTGAGAGCGGCTAGTCTCTCCAGGCTGTTGACTAATCTAGGTTTTTCTTTATTGCGCCAGTAAGCTTTACTGGACGAGTATAATTGAAGAAGTCGAATTTTTGGAAGTAATGGGTGGGACGATAGGGCAGAGATTCCAAATAAAAAGCGATCAGCAAGTAGTTGCCGTCTCAGATCTAGTGGCGGGTCCACACATTCTACTTGAACGGCTCTGTTTGGGGACGGTCTCATGGCCCCGGTGACTATTCTAAGAGCCCTCACTTGGATGCGTTCTAATACGGTAAGCGCTGCCTTATTACATGGTTCAAAGATAAAAGTGCCGAAGTCTAAAAGGCTACGAATAAAAGCGTTGTATAGGAGTTTTTGGGAGTATGGATGGGCTCCCCACCAAGAGCCCGAGAGAGCCTTTAGGATATTTAAATTCCTTTCGCATTTTTTAGCGATGTATAAGAGATGAGAGGATCCCACGAATCGACGATCAAAGAATACCCCAAGAAATTTTACGGAATCTACAATGGGAATGGGTTCCTCGTTAAAAACTATACGGCATGGTGGAGCAGTAAGACTTCTAGAAAACACAATGGCCGAGCTTTTAGCAGAAGATAGGGAGAGACCATGAACGTTTAACCACGACCCTAATGATGTTAAGGCTCCGTTGACCATATCCGCAGCCCGGAGTGGGCTTTTGTCAGTGCAGTAGATTGCCACATCGTCCGCATATTGTAGCGTTCTGCAAGCCCAATTTACAGACTTATCCAAGTCAAAAGAATAAATATTAAAAAGTATTGGACTCAGGACTGATCCCTGAGGGAGCCCCCTCCAAGTGTGCCGGATGGCCTGCACTTCGCCCTGCCATCTCACGCGAATGGTTCTGAACATCAGCAAATTAGAGATGAAGTTAACTACCTTACGAGAGATACTCAGTTGTGACATTTTGTCTCTGAGCACTGAAAGGAGAACGTTATCATATGCGGCCGAAATGTCCAGAAAAACTGCAACCATTGACTCTCCCCTAGAGAATGCCAAGCGTATGTCGGTGGAAAGGATGCTATGACTGTCAGTAATGCTTTTCCCTTTCCGGAATCCAAATTGGAAACGCGGAAGGATACCTCGACTTTCCAAAAACCAATCCAAACGATTTTTTAGCAGGTGTTCCATAACTTTACAGAGAGTAGACGAAAGGGCTATAGGTCGGTATGATGCTCCAAGGTTGGAGTCCTTGCCTGGTTTTGGAATTGGGATCACAAATTGTTCCTTCCAAGAATCTGGAACCAGACCAGAGCTATAGAAAGTGTTAATAAGATCCAGGTAATAGGAGAGAGCCGCCGGACTGGATCTGGTTAAAAAGGAATAAACAATACCATCCGGGCCGGGAGAAGAATCTGAAAGAGAGTCCATGACAAGACGCAATTCGGAAATAAGGAAAGGAGAAGAAAGAAAGTCGTTATTTTCAGGGTGATTAGTAAGGTAAGACGGAAGTTCGGACAGATTAGGCACATAAGGAGGAGCCAATCTGTCCGAAAATTCCTCCATCCAAGAAGGTGAATTAGAAGAAGATGAGGGCGGAGACGTCGAGGAGCAGGCATTTCGAAAAGTTTTAATATTTCGCCATACAACAGAAGGATGAGTTGAAGGGGAAATTGACTCACAGAATTTTGTCCA
The DNA here is from genome assembly GCF_033807575.1 of Cydia pomonella. NCBI lineage: Eukaryota > Metazoa > Arthropoda > Insecta > Lepidoptera > Tortricidae > Cydia > Cydia pomonella. The sequence continues at coordinate 26,550 of NW_026907792.1, read as the reverse complement.
TCCATCCCGTTTTTTAGAAAGTAGTGTTTTTTTAGTTTTAGCCTGTACCTTTTTCAAATTTAAGTAGTTCTCCATGGTCATTACAGAAGAAAACGCCCTTTCGGCCGCTTTCCTGTCCTTCACGAGGGAGGTACAGTCGGAATCCCACCAGGGTAGAGAAGGTCGACGGTTAGCAGAAATGTTTTTAAGGGGAATGGCCAGTTCTGCTGATTCCAATAGAGTCCGGCAAAATATATTGTAACATTGGAGGCAGTTGGGCTGCGAGACAGATGGTAGAGATTTAATTTTATCTTCTGTGGTAAGAGAGAAAAGGGGCCAGTCTGCTTTGGTTAACTTAAACTTTTGGAGAGGAGTGGGAGCCGAACGGGGTTTAAAGCCAGAAGAGTAAGAAAGAATTATAGGCAAGTGGTCACTGCCAAAACTGTAAGGCAGGGTGCTCCAAGAAAGAAGAGAAGACAAAGAAGGAGAGCAAATGGAAATGTCAACTGCTGAGGGATTCTGTGATGGAGCAGTACGACGGGTGGGGCGACCATCGTTCAACACACACAAATTAAGAGAATCCATTATCTCAAGCATTTTACGACCTGAAGCATTGTTTTGGTGAGAACCCCATAGTGTATGGTGGCAATTGAAATCACCTAGAATAAGATAAGGGCCGGGGACATTCTCTAAAACGGACCAAAAGTCCTTGATAATTCTGGAAGAGGGGTGAGGAATATATGCAGAGATTACTGTATAGTCTAAAAGTTTACAAGCTACAATATAAAACGAAGGGTGAGAAGGAGAATTTATTACAGAATAGTCTATATCCTTTCTAATCAAAAGGGCGCAGCCATCGTGACCTTTTGGATTGTCTTGTCTTAGACAGATATAGTTAGGACAATTGAAAATAGAATCAGGTTTTAGCCAGGTTTCAGAAATAGCTAAACAGATAGGGTTGTATTTCTGAATGACATACAGGAGATCAGCCTTATTGCGACTGATGCTCCTGATGTTCCATTGAATGAAGTTGAGAGCCATATTCATAAGGCCCAAGAAGAGGGCCACCAGAAAGGAAGGGAGATAGATTCATTAGATTGTTGGCAACGTTGGGCGGTAGATTGACAGCATTTTGCTGAAGGGTTGATACGAGGGATGAGATAACCGAATTAATCATGGGCAAAAGATGAAGGAGAGAAATCATCTGAGTGTGCGCTGGAGTGACTGAGGGAGAACTAGGGGGACGGGTTGCGGTGTTCCTAAACATTACGCCATTGGCAGGTTGGGGGGCGTTGTAATCTGAGATTAGGGCCTTATGGGCTTTTTGGTCATACCCGTGGGGATTAGAAGGGGCAGGGGTTTTTCTTTGAGTATACGTTGTTTTTTTATAAGAGACTGTCTGAGCTGCTTCATTATAAGGCTTGCGGGCCCTAGGTACCTTTTTTTCGGCCTCCTGGTATGAAATGCTTTCGTCGCCCATAATCCTCTTGATATGTTGTTGCCTTGTGTATTCCGTGCAGGCTTTGTCTGTGGCCTTGTGTTCACCAGAACAGTTAAGACAGGTAGGAGGAGTAGCAGAACATTCGTTACCTTCGTGTGGTTGAGCGCATTTAAAACAGCGAGGGCGGGAACGGCATTGGGCCCGTACGTGGCCAAATCGGCAGCATTTGTAGCACTGGACAGTTGGGTAATAATATGGGACCACCTCTAATGCGCAATTAAAAAGGAATACCTTGTCAGGAAGGATTTGGCCGTCAAACGTCAACACCACCGTCTCTGACGGGGCCCATTGGGTAGTGTTGTCAGCTTGGTTCCTTTTCTTGAAATTTAATCGTCTCGCCTTCACAACCTTACCGCAGCCATATGGAGTCCTTATCAAATTTGGGAGATCGTCATTTGAAAAATCTGTTGGGATATTTCTGGCAATACCAGTCTTCGTTATGTGGTAGGAGGGAATAAACTTTTTACAGCTTTTGGTGGCCAGAGAGCTGGAGAGAAATTGATTAGCACCAGCAGCAGACCTGAATTCAATACTAAGCCTATTTCGACCTATCTTTTTTATACCACCATCCTTCATATTAGTCACGCCATTTGTGTAAAGCAGCTGGCCAAATTTAACCGGATGCAAGTAAGCTCCGGAGTCGGCCTCCGTAGCTTCGCGGGCCACATGTACAATAAAAGGACCTTTATCAGAGTCTAGATACGCATTTCGTGTTTGAAACTGGGAGGGGGGGGGTAAGGGCAATGTCTTGGGAGTTTGGTTGAGAGGGTGGACTTTCATTATTCTCCACACCTGTGTTCTGAGCTCCATGTGTCGGGGTTGATGACTGATTAGCAGGGGGGGCTGGATTAGACAGCTGGGAGGATGCATTTATCTGATGAGGGGTGCCATGAGCAGGTGTCATATTAGCCAGTAAATAATGCTCTGTACGGGGGATTTTAGAAACATCGTCCTGGTTGTTCAAATTAGAGCCTCCAGAAATAACTGCAGCAATTTCTCTTTTTTTGGAAATTTTGTTAATTTTGAGGGCATTGCTCGGGGTAGTTAATGACAAGTTTGAATTAGTAGGGGCATTTGGAGCGAGAATTTGATCCAGGGAAACCGCAGACGGAGTTTCCTCAATTTCCATGTGGTAAGCTGGTGAAGGTGGGTTTTCAATGAATCCAGGGATCCCTGGATCAAATTGGTCGGACTCCATTTTGCAGAGCCTAGGAGAAGGGGGCACCTGACTCACATGCGAGTAGTTGCCACCTCCTCCTTTTAATGTAAATACTTACAATACAATCACAAAACGGACAGTACACAACACAGAGGGACAAAAACACACACAAATAGGTATTACACTCCGAAACAACAACTTTTTTCTCAAAAAGGCAACCCAAGCAATTCCGCGCACGTGCACCACTCAAACGCCCGAAGCAGAATCCATACGTCAAACATTTGCTAAAGATACGATATGGATTACATATGTCAGTGTCAAAAGTGACGTTTATTAAAACAAAAACGTCACTTTTGACATAACCAGCACGCTGCTGGCATTGCCTCGTTGAAAGACCAGCGGCTAGACTTAATATGCAAGTTACTATAAAATATAATAGAAAAATTAATTACTTTAATATAAGTATATTGACAGTTTAAAGCGACTTCAATTTACAAATGGTAAGAAAAACAGTCAAGCATTTGCTAAAGATACGATATGGATTACATGTCAGTGTCAAAAGTGACGTTTATTCAAACAAAAACGTCACTTTTGACATAACCAGCACGCTGCTGGCATTGCCTCGTTGAAAGACCAGCGTCTGGACTAAATATGCAACTTACTATAAAATATAATAGAAAAAATAACCGGCCAAGAGCATGTCGGGCCACGCTCAGTGTAGGGTTCCGTAGTTACTCTTCCGTCACAATAAGCTAAACTGGAGTTTAAAGTATAGTAAATTGTTAACCAAGGGATGAAACGGTACCTTTCACCGGAGTTAAACAAATAGGCAAATTTGCATAATCAGTACCTAATTAAAGTAAGTCTTTTTACTATAAAGGGAAAACTTTTTGCGATAACTCAAAAACAGCTAAACTGATCATGTCCGCTATAGTTTTCATTTAATGTCTTTCTTAAGCTCTACTTCCACGATTTTTTTCATATTTTTTGGACCTATGGTTCAAAAGTTAGAGGGGGGGGGACACATTTTTTTTTTCTTTCGGAGCGATTATCTCCGAATATATTCACTTTATCAAAAAATGTTTCTTGAAAACCCCCATTAGTTTTGGAAGACCTTTCCAACGATACCCCACACTCTAGGGTTGAAGCGAAAAAAAAATTTCACCCCCACTTTACGTGTAGGGGAGGTACCCTAAAAAAAATTAAATTTTTAGATTTTATTGTACGACTTTGTCGGCTTTATTGATTTATATATTCATGCCAAATTTCAGCTTTCTAGCACTAACGACCGCGGAGCAAAGCCTCGGACAGACAGACAGACAGACAGACAGACAGACAGACAGACAGACAGACAGACAGACGGACATGGCGAAACTATAAGGGTTCCGTTTTCTGCCATTTGGCTACGGAACCCTAAAAACTGATTACTTTAATATATGTTGACAGTTTTTAAGCGACTTCAAATTACAATTGGTAAGAAAAACAGTCAAGCATTTGCTAAAGATACGATATGGATTCGATTTGTCATTGTCAAAAGTGACGTTTATTCAAACAAAAACGTCAATTTGACATAACCAGCACGCTGTTATTGACTCGTTGAAAGGCCAGCGAAACATGATGGACTAAATATGCACGTTACAATAAAATATAATATAAAAAACGGATTACTTTAATATATGTTGACAGTTTTTAACCGACTTCAAATTACGATTAGTAACAAAACAGTCAAGCGATTTGCTAAAAATACGATATGGATTAGATTTGTCACTGTCAAATGTGACGTTTTTGTTTGAAGAAACCCGGGTGCCTGTCGACCGTAGTATGTACCTATATTAGTTTTTTAAGTATTTTTTTGTTGTGTTCCTGCCGGTGAGTAAGGTTGCCAGAGCTCAACGAGGGTGGGAGGGGGTTAGCGTCGGCAACGCGCATGTAACTCCTCTGGAGTTGCAGGCGTACATAGGCTACGGATACTGCTTACCAACAGGCAGGCCGTAGTATAAAAAAATAAATAAAAAAACCTTTTAAGTTTAGTATTATTTATTTTTAGGTTTTAGTTTTTAAGTTGGTAAATTACTGTTTAATCAGTTTTAATATTTATTATTTCAATAAAGAGGATTGTATAGTAATTATAGTTTTACTTAAATAAATACCCAAATACATATTATTATATTCTATTCTATTCAGATATGTCGTCTGTCTGTATGTCTATCACCAGGCTGTATCTCATGAACCGTGATAGTTAGACAGTTGAAATTTTCACAGATGTTGTATTTCTGTTGCCGCTATAACAACAAATACTGAAAAACAGAATAAAATAAAGATTAAAGGCGGCTCCCGTACAACTAACGTGATTTTTCAGCCGTTTTTTATAGACAATGGTACGGAATCCTTCGTGCGCGAGTCCGATTCGTACTTGGCCGGTTTTATTTATAACCGTATTTCAACCCCACTTAAACTAGTTTTTAACTTGTCTACTTCTACTTATTCCTTAATGTTTTATGTAAATTACGATTCGGTAATTTGTACTACACAGTATACAGGGTAACCTTAGCCATTGGACAAGCCCTGAAATCCTACGTAGGGTTACTTCTCAGGAATGCTCTGACGTTAATATTTTTTTTAATTAGAACAAAAGATAAAAAATATTTTTATCGAACAAAAGTTATTTGCAATAATCGACAACAAAAAGAAACAGACTGTGTTAATCTTTGGCAGTGTTTTTGACAATTTGCTCGAAATATTTGATAATGATGACATTTTTCTAAAGTCAGAACCTTATTAGTGTCATAAATAAAAAGATAATCAAAAAGGTCGAAGAAGGTTCCATACTATTCTTTGAGGATATTACCTTAGGAGCTACTAACACATACAGGCTGCTGCAAAGTAAAAAATGGTAATTTGTTAATTTCTTCGAAACCGCTACACCGGTTGTTATGATACTTTGTACACTGGTTCTAAATACCCTAATGCATATGTACATTTCGGCTTTGTCCAATGGTTAGGGACACACTGTATATACAGACGTACGTTAAAATAACCTAATCAAATTATATGTAAATATAGATAACATCCCAGACTCAGAACAAACATTTGTCCTTATCAAGCCGCGGGAATCGTACAAATATTTATTTCACTAAATACTATTACGTCTACTACTTGTAGTTCTCTGGAGTCCTTGCTAAGTAGAACTAATTAATATAAAATGCTAAACGAAACTAAATAAATAAAATAAATATAGAATGTTTATTTAGTCACCTGCAATAATTTACGGGGTGAATATACACCGTGTTTTTAATGAATTGCGTTAACTCCGGGGTTTCGGTAAGTACGTTTAAGGAAACTAAATGGCATAGTTAATTAAAAAAAAAATTTTTTTTGTTGTTTTTTACTATTTTTATAAAAAGTAACTAAATGTTGCATATTGCGTTGTTGTAACACGGGCATTACATTTAATTTAAGCAAACAATTGAAAACTGTGATATATCAATATCATTTCTAACATCGATCGTCCGAGATAGTACGTACGTTTAGTAGCAAATGTATGAACTCGCACTAAACACTAATCAATAAGTAAACAGGCCCTAAGGCGAGTGTACACGCTCGTAAGGGCCTTATAATATAAACATTTATGATTGATTATCTCCGAAATGGAGTTAGTTAGAATATCGGTATCTTTGAGAAAGTTACTTAATTTAAGCTCAGGAATGCACCCTCGAAATTAACGCAAATAAAAAAAAACACGGTGTATAGGTCACACTGAGCAACTTTTACTATGGGACCTCCCCCGAAATCGCGAATTTTATATTTATATTTTACTTTTATATCCATAATGTAAAAACCTCGTCACCTAAGATGAAAGATGAATGAAGAGATAATAAAAGTAATTATGTGCTTACACCTAAAGATATTGCCATAGTTTGTTTAAACTTTATTGCACAAATTTACAGACAGAGTACAAATGGCGGACTTATCGCCTTGAGGCATTCTCTACCAGTCAATCATTGGGCTAAACAGAAATAGTTAGTTTGGTGCAGGATTGTAAAGAGTTGATATGGAAATAGACACAAGTCGAGACTACTATGATACTATACTTACACAAATATAAATAAATAAATAAATATTATAGGACATTATTACACAAATTAACTAAGTCCCACAGTAAGCTCAATAAGGCTTGTGTTGAGGGTACTTAGACAACTATATATATAATATAAATATTTATAACTAGGCCAGACCGGTCGTCTAACATATATATTTTAAATATACCTACATATATACATATTCAATATATATAAATAAACATACATATATATAATATTTATGTACCTATTAGTGTGAGATATCACGCAGACATTTAGTCACGAATGTTTTCAAATAAGTAATTTCAAAAATTATTAAGTCATAAGTCAATCGAACGTGGCATAATGATCATTTCGCATAGTTACGAGTGTTTTATGAATGTTCAATACTGCATTCACACAGTTTACGCATGATTAAGTCTGAAAGTGAGTGTATAATGTACATTGACGACCGGTCTGGCCTCGTGGGTAGTGACCCTGCCTATGAAGCCGATGGTCCCGGGTTCAAATCCTGGTAAGGGCATTTATTCGTGTGATGAGCATGGATATTAAATTTGTTCCTGAGTCATGGGTGTTTTCTATGTATTTATAAATATTTATACATTATATATATCGATGGCTAAGTACCCGCAACACAAGCCTTATTCAGCTTACCGTGGGACTTAGTCAATTTTTTTTAATAATACTACGTCGGTGGCAAACAAGCATACGGCCCGCCTGATGGTAAGCAGTCTCCGTAGCCTATGTACGCCTGCAACTCCAGAGGAGTTACATGCGCGTTGCCGACCCTAAACCCGCCCCCCCTCGTTGAGCTCTGGCAACCTTACTCACCGGCAGGAACACAACACTATGAGTAGGGTCTAGTGTTATTTGGCTACTGTTTTCTGTAAGGTGGAGGTACTTCCCCAGTTGGGCTCTGCTCTAGATCTGGAATGACATCCACTGGCTGTGCCCTACCACACAAAGCGAATTTGTGTAATAATGTCCTATAATATTTATTTATTTTACTTATGATTTATTAATACGAGCCTGTACACACAAAGCAAGGAAATAAATGAAATGAACACTAGAAGTTTCCTGTTTTGCCTTATTGATTGATTGGGTGATTTGGGAGAAAATGTCTTAAGGCCTAACATGTGTTTTCGCGTGGGTGTGACGAAATATTCTGTGTTTGACTAGGTAGACATTCACAACGCTCAAAATTCCTCTTTTCAAACTCGTTATGCTTGTGCATTTATTTTGGAATCTTTCGCTTGCTCAGGTATCAATATTAGCACGAGGGGTTAAACAACAAGTTTCCCTCTTATAACACAAATCCCCATTGCACCCCTTTAGGGGATGAATTCGGGGATACACATATCTTCTGATCTTTTTCAAGGTTGAAAGTATCTCCGAGCCAAATTATCCAAATCACTTCAGCCATTTTTGTGTGATGGTTTAAATAAACGGCCCGATTCTAACTTTAAGATACGTCAAACATTTGCTAAAGATACGATATGGATTAGATAAGTCAGTGACAAAAACGACGTTTCTTAAAAAAAAAGTATCTTTAGGAACAACAACGAAAGAAACTTAGATATTTATTAATAAGTATTAGTAGATCTATTGAGAATTAATTTTATTTACCTTCATTCAATAATTCGTTATTTATTAAATCGTATTGTTGTTTAAGGTATGATTGTAAATAAAATTGTTATTCTATAATAGTACATTACGATACAAGTGCGAAAAATAGGAAATTCGAAACGAGTGGCGATAAATTAAAACACGAACGAAGGGAGTGTTTTAAATCGACACGAGTTGCGAATTACCTATTCGCACATGTATCGTACAACGTTTTACAGTACATATGGCCCTTTAAATGTTCGACACAGTAACGTAATATGCTACTTCTCGCACTAGTGCTATAAAGTAGCCCCATATGTACTGTAAAATATTTTACGTCCTTCGGTCGTGTTTTAATTTATCGCCACTCGTTTCGAATTTCCTATTTTTCGCACTTGTATCGTAATGTACTATTACAGTACATATGGTGCTACTTTACCGCACTAGTGTGAAAAGTAGCATATTTAAAGGGTCATATATGTACTGTAAAACGTTGTACGATACATGTGCGAATATGTAATTCGCAACTCGTGTCGATTTAAAACACTCCCTTCTGTCGTGTTTTGATTTATCGCCACTCGTTTCGAATTTCATATTTTTCGCACTTGTATTGTTTGACGACCAGTTTGGCCTAGTGGGTAGTGACCCCGCCTACGAAGCCGATGGTCCCGGGTTCAAATCCTGGTAAGGGCATTTATTCGTGTGATGAGCATGGATATTTGTTCCTAAGTCATGGGTGTTTTCTATGTATTTAAGTATTTATAAATATTTATATATTATATATTATATATATCGCTGTCTAAGTACCCTCAACACAAGCCTTATTGAGCTTACTGTGGGACTTAGTCAATTTGTGTAATAATATCCTATAATATTTATTATATTTTATTTATTTATTTTATTGTAATGTACTATTATATTTAGGCTAGTTAGTAAAATTTGCATGCTTTGTATGGACGGCTAAGAGGATGGACTTTCTTGCAAATATAATGTACCTACTATTGTAACTCCTTTTTTAAAATTATTATGAATTATAATATTAATTAGTAAGTTTCAATAAATAAAGATCAGTTGCTAGGCAGTTTGAAAATGAAACCAAATTACATAATATTAAATTAATAAGTATATCAATACCTACTGACATTCGATCCAATGTCAATAACCCATTGCAAGTAGGCTAAATCAACATCATACCCTCTTTGAACACGTTATGCTTACTCAGTACATATACTTAATTACATAATATACGGATATTTATCAATGGCAATTACATAATCTTATAACGTCAGCTTTTAACGTAGTATTATACCACTCACCGCTCTTTACTTCAATTACAAAATATATTTACAGTTTTTTTTTTTTTTTTTTTTTTTTTTTTTTTTTTTTTTTTTTTTTTTTTTTTTATCGCCACTCGTTCCGAATTTCCTATTTTTCGCACTCGTATCGTAATGTACTATTATAGGTATTTCTTCTTCTTCTTCCTGCCCTTATCCCAGTTTATCTGGGGTCGGGTCCCCTTGTGCATCGGCGCCAGGATATCTATCCTGGGTTGTCGTTGGTGCAAGTTTCTGGGCTTTTAAATCCTTCTCCACGTTGACCACCAGGTGGCTGGTCGTCTGCCTCTTCCTGTAGTCTTTCTTTATTTATATATTACTAATATAAAATGCACTCATATTAACTTTTTTAGTATTTATAATTTGATAAAGTTAAAAAGTGTTATGTTATTTGTGGTACCTATATTAAATTATACGCATTTTATAATGTAAGGCCGTATTTAATTTCTATTTTACGACCTTTTTATGGCCAATGTGGCACCTCAATAAAATTAAATTAATGTGCATATTGCGTGATGTTTTATTCAGAGAATAGTTTGATATTGTGTTCCAGAAATTTTTGACAAGGTATAAGGCAGAAGTTATGAAGAAATTCTCGTTTTTAATATTCAAATTGATGTGAGAATTGAAGAAAACGATAAAAATACAATAAAGCTGTCTACTTTCTATTAGTCTTCGTTAAAAGTTGTTTTTTTTATAGTATTTTTCTTGCATACATCGTCGGTGGCAAACAAGCATATGGCGCGCCTAATGGTAAGTAGTCTCCGTAACCTATGTACGCATGCAACTCCGAAGGAGTTACATACGCGTTGCCGACCCTAAGGGTGCCTTTCGACCAGAGAGGTACTATGCTTGCTATGCTATGTTTTCATACATTTAAAACACAGCTACAGCTACGTTTCAAATGTATGAAAACATAGCATAGCACAGCATAGCACATCTCTGGTCGAAAGGCACCCTTAAACTCTCGCGAGTGAGAAGGCCCAATTCGAAGAATGAGATACGATAACGATAAGTTCTGGTTTAGATATGTTCTCATTTAGATATCGTTTATATGTCGTATATTTGACAGAAGCAGCTCGATTCGGGCAATCAATGTCACTTTGACGTCAGAAATATCGTAGACAATCTTATTGGGATCACAGCGGAATCGAAATAAACGTCAATTTTGACATGTCGTTTAGTTATTGATCTTTTAAAGATCTTTTTCAAGACCTTAAATGTGTCTTAATCATTCTTCTAATCGGGCCGATAGGAGGCCTGTGCCCAGCGGGGGACGTATTTAAGTTGATTTTTTTATTATAATTAAAAATAGGAATTCTAAAGAATTTATAAGTTTAAAAAGTTATTGAACTAAAGTGTCATCGTTTGACTAGTATTACAATCTATGTTTAAGTTATTTGGCCATGTTACAGACCATACCCGGCAATAGAGACCTTCAAAATCATTATTTAGAGCATTCCATGAAATTGCCTACCGTTGCCGTACAAACGCGAATTTTCTAAAGATTTGCAGGTACAAAAGTTTCCTTTTCTGTAACTAATGGTCAAAAATAACCTTCTTTAAATGCCGAAAAAAAGCCGCAACACAGGAGATAAAATGCGTCCGTACGGGACAGAGAGAGAGAGGTATGGGCATTGTGAATGTCGTCTCCCTTTGTGTGCTAGGGCACAGCCGGTAGATGTCATTCCAGATATAGAGCAGAGCCCAACTGGGGAAGTACCTCCTTACAGAAAACAGCAGCCAAATAACACTAGACCCTACTCATAGTGTTGTGTTCCTGCCGGTGAGTAAGGTTGCCAGAGCTCTACTAGGGGGGGCGGGTTTAGGGTTGGCAACGCGCATGTAACTCCTCTGGAGTTGCAGGCGTACATAGGCTACGGAGACTGCTTACCATCAGGCGGGCCGTATGCTTGTTTGCCACCGACGTAGTATAAAAAAAAACAGCCCGTGGAATGCTCACTTTGACAAAGGCGCAAAATCGCAAAATCTAAATTATGTCACACTTCAATGATTGTATATATAATCTCTTATTTTAAAGAATTGTAGATAATTTTCACGCGTATTTCATCTGCATTAAAGCTGACTGTATATACAGTAAATACATAGTTATACCGACATAATAAACATGTTTAAATTATCCCCAGCCATGTTTTACTTACATCAGCAAACACAACATCCCAATTAGTTTTAGTTTACATAACACCGTAATTTAACACAACTATGCCCGTCCCGCTCTAACACATACATGAAGCGGGAAGGAAAACAAGATGGCGGATTTGTCATAATATTGAGATTAATTGGAGCAAATTGCATGTGTAATCTAATATTTCATTAAGTGTTTCATTTAGGTGTGTTATTGGGGTACAGTTAATATCGGGATAAGTTTATAATGGGAAATTGTGTAAATTGTAGTTTGGAAGTTAAAATGAGTATCGGCCCGATTTCGACATAGATACTATATGGATTGCATATGTCAGTGTCAACAGTGACGTTTTTTTTCCTAGATGGCAATTCCAAATTATTTGGAATCCAAAAATCCAATCAATCGCCAATTTTAGCAAAGTGGATTCTGCCAGACGTTTTTGTTTGACGAAACATCACTTTTGACACTAACATATGCAATTTTTGGGAATGGCTTTAGCAAATTTTTGAAGTAGGTATCTTAAAGCTCGAATTGGGCCGTTATGTATATTGAAATGTCAGAGCGTAAAAATATCTATTTTTTTATTCGATTAGGTAGATTGGTTTTGCTGCGGTATAGACATTTCGTAAATGTATATCGGTTTTAGCTTCGAGCAACACCGGCTTCCGACACGTCGGAAGGGAGAAGCCTAAGCGATATCTTACCGAACAAATCATTCTGCCATTTTTCGCGGGGGAAAACGTGCACACAGTCGCACTTCTCACTCATACATACAAAATCCAATCAGTAATGACGACACAAATACTTAGAAAATGACACACGTCAAAGACAAATCATAGGGAAGTAGTATGAATGCCGTCTCCCTTCCCGGCGTTGCCCGAAGGGTTTTAGTCTGAGTAAAAAGCCACTGCATGGTTTGTAAAAACTGGACAAGTGCGAGTCGGACTCGCCCACCGAGGTTTTCGTTCTTTTTAGAACTTATTTGTTGTTATAGCGGCAACAGAAATACATCATCTGTGAACATTTCAACTGTCTAACTACCACGGTTCATGAGATACAGCCTGGTGACAGATGGACAGACAGACAGACGGACGGACAGCGGAGTCTTAATAAAAGGGTCCCGTTTTACCCTTTGGGAGCGGAATCCTAAAAAAGGACGTCAAAACATTACGAAACATGTAACAAAGCTGCTACATGTCAAAAATGATACATCGCAAGTAATATCGCGCCATATACCCTTGCGCGTATTTATCGTATTTAGGTCAAGGTGCCGATTATTAGGTGTGAGCTTCCGCGCATTGGTCGAGTATTTCCTAAATACAGAAAGTTCCACTGTGTACAGATATAGTGCATTAGTATATTGTAAGCGAGGCTAGAAAACCGCTTAAAGATAGACGAGTGAGTTTGAGGGCCGACATGTTAGTGGAGTCCATCAGCGTTTGCGGCCGAGGCATTAGGTACATAGTGCTTTTTACGACTACTGCGAGGAAATAGGAAAACATTTGCATAAATTTAAGTACCTTAGTACAAATTAATATTTATATTGGAGTGAGGACAGTTGTTGAAAGAAAGCGATCTGTTTTTGCCAGGAACATTTATATTTTCTTCATTATAAGAACTCATTTTTATAGCTTAGATACGTGTATCATGTATTTTTTAGTCAAACACAATGTACACTATCCAATAGGGTTGTTTCCATCTGCAAATCTTAGGGCAGAATTGTATCCCAATAAATTCTTTCGGATTATAAGAACATGTTAAACTACTTTTAGGGGACCTGTAATAACCATATTTTTGTAAATATTGAATTTAAAATATCTTTTGGCACACGTCACGTGACCAAACTCGAAACGTCTTTGAAGATTCTGATGACGTCACAACTCTCGGATTGACACTGTTGACAGTTAGGCGATAAACAACAAATGACAAATGTCAGTTGACAGTTCGTATCTTCTACGTGTGTATGTAGTTATGTGTCAAACCGTAAACTGTGACGTCACACAATTTTCAAAGAGCGTTTTGGGCGCGAAAGCATATGTCAAAATATATTTTGTTAATTTAACATATTTAAAGCCGTTTTTAGTATAAAAGTTGAATTTTAGGGCAACTTTTAGCTAATATAGAACGTAATACAAGCGTTTCAAAAAATTGGAAACAACCTTATTCAGTAATTATTTTTCGATTGCGCCTTTTTTACTTTATTTTATCACTTTGAAGAGGCGTTTTTCTGTTCTTTGCTTCAAATCGACTCTAAACTTAGAGTTTTTCCAAAAAACCTCAAACAGATACAAAAGTAAATTCGCCTTAAGCCTGAACTAAATGGTTTTGACGATTGCAATAGAAATAATGCAATTACATACAGTAGCTCCTTGCAAGTGTGATACATAAGTTACATAACAAACATTATGTAATACGGAAGACATGAATATCTTAAGCTTGAGTGATGAGTATATACACTCCATTGGCAGAGTCGGGGTTTTATTTGACTCATCTTCTTTTCATCCAGTTACCCCCTGCTGTGGTGTAGGGCTCGAACCATTTTCTTCCACTGACTCCGGTCCTGGGCAGCTTGGGTAACCTCCTCCCACCCAATCTACAATACACCCAACTCTTGCTCCACGGAACGGCGCCAAGTAGATTTAGGGCGACCATTTATTTAAGGCTTATTAAGAACTTAAGATAATACACATAATATGTTATAATCATTTAAACCAAATTCTAAAGTGCATTATTTCAACATAGATGTATGTAATTTGGCCTTAGAACTCTCGCCAAAGCTCGGTATGCAATAAGAACAACTCCCCAGCTAAGTAAGAGTAATGAGGTAATAAACTTTAACGGGGTTACAGTAATCAGAAATTTCTGTATTAAATACATTGTTTTCGGGCGGGAGATATTTCAAGTCAGCTTGTTAATTATGTACTTACTTTATATATTATTATTATGTAGATTACTGAAACGGAAATTCGGAATGTCTTGCATTATTTTACGCCCGTGACTTCCGCGCAGAATTATTTACAAACTTTGAATCAGGAAATTTATTTTTCATTAAAAAATCTTAATTCAGAGGACTTATGGAGGTCTGCAACATTTAAAGAATACGAAATGTTTAACACACTCATATTTTAGTCACATTTTATACGTTTTTAGGGTTCCGTACCTCGAAAGGAAAAAACGAAACTGTCCGTATGTCTGTCTGTCCGTCAAGACCCTTTTTCTCAGGAACGCGTGGAGCTATCAAGCTGGAATTTATATCAAATACTCAGGTCTACTGTCTCTTGGAGCTGTGAAAAAATCAAACTTCTAAGCCAACGCAATCAAAAGATACAGCCATTTATGCCGCAAATTTCCACAAATGTTCGGTACTCGCAAGGGAATCAAAACCTACAGGGTACTTCCCGTGAACTCAGAATCTTGAAATTTGATACGAAGCAACGTCTTACGGCACAGATAAAGGAAATATTGCGAAAACTGTATATAAAAACTATGTAGGTTTTTTTAAAGCGAAACCTATATACCTAGAATATATTATGTTGAAGCGATCGATATCAAAATCAAAGTGATTTGTTGACCCTCTTTCAGAGCAAGACAAATGAAAATAAGTTTTTGGCAAAGATTCCATTTTTAGTACAAGCTTTTATCGCTGCCTATACTTTTCTTTCCACAAGAAACTAATACTGATCGAGCCAATTCTAAAAGCCTCAAACACAATTACATTGCGTTGTTTTATCACAGAGTTCCTATGGCCAACTCCTGTCTCCATCATCAGATCAGCTCGATGGTACAATAATATTGCATTGTCACCAGACTTACATATGTATGCATATTTTCAGCTTCATCGGAAACCGGGAAGTGGGTCAAATTTAACTTGCAAGATTTGACCCCTACATACATAGATACATTGCAAGGTAATAAAGGATCGTATAATCCTCATTACATTATAGCTGGCAATTTTCAAAAACAGGGCCGTTTTGAAAAACGGCGGTTCAACGATTAGCCGGATTGAAGGCGACTGAATGAAAACCCGCCGGAATTTATTCGGCGCCAAATGTTCTTCAACACGGCTAGCCGTAATGTAATACAGCGAGTCATTAGCCGCCTCTTTGACAGTTTTTAGTTCCCATTTTTGACACTCGTGGCGCTGCCTGACATAACCACATTTTTTTATTTAGTATATAGTAACTATGATAATTCTTGATTGGCAAGGAATATCGTTAGTAGAAATCTGTTAGCATTTTCTTGTTAAAATTGATTTTCATTTAAACATTGTTTTATATTGTAAGTATGGTCACGTAACTATGATAATTATTGATTGGCAAGGAATATCGTTAGTAGAAATCTGTTAGCATTTTCTTGTTAAAATTGATTTTCATTTAAACATTGTTTTATATTGTAAGTATGGTCACGTAACTATGAATATTCTTGATTGGCAAGGAATATCGTTAGTAGAAATCTGTTAGCATTTTCTTGTTAAAATTGATTTTCATTTAAACATTGTTTTATATTGTAAATATGGTCACGTAACTATGATAATTCTTGATTGGCAAGGAATATCGTTAGTAGAAATCTGTTAGCATTTTCTTGTTAAAATTGATTTTCATTTAAACATTGTTTTATATTGTAAGTATGGTCACGTAACTATGATAATTCTTGATTGGCAAGGAATATTGTTAGTAGAAATCTGTTAGCATTTTCTTGTTAAAATTGATTTTTATTTAAACATTGTTTTATATTGTAAGTATGGTCACGTAACTATGATAATTCTTGATTGGCAAGGAATATCGTTAGTAGAAATCTGTTAGCATTTTCTTATTAAAATTGATTTACATTTAAACATTGTTTTATATTGTAAGTATGGTCACCTTACAATCTAAATAGTAGTACGATGCGGCTAAACATGGGCCGCCTTATTGACGAACGTATTGAAAATCCGGCTAATCTTTGAAACGCCGCATTTCAAAACGGCCCAGTAGGGCTAAGATGGACGGTTGTCTATCATTTGTCACCATACCTGTCACGCTCTAACAAATATGTAAGTGCGAAAGTGACGTATGATATGACAAGTGACAAAAACACGACCATGATACCGCTGCTGTTTTTGATAACATATAGCCGTAATGTAATACGGTGGATTATACAATCCGACATATACATAGATCGTGTCGTTCACGACGACGCCTGCCTTGACTCGTATTGATATATTATTAAAGGTTATATTTCACAAATCTGGATGACACGAACTATAAGTCTTTAAGTATTCATCGCATGTAAATACTAAATTTAACAGCGTAACGTAACCCGGTTGAATCAATCCGGCATTTGGCAAAGGGCGCGCTGAACTTTGCGCCCAGCGCCGTAAATCAGAGTTTCCACTACGTTTGTTGCGGGTCGGGCCGCGCTCGGAGCGGTGAAACCGATTGGCCGTGTTTTTAAATGTATTGTTTTGTCTGAGTACCTATATACCTACAACACAAGCCTGCTTGAACTTACTGTGAGTGTGAGCTTACTCAATTTGTGTAAGAATATCCAGTATTTGTATTTATTTATTTAATGGAAAACCGACAGCACATGAAACATATTAACAATATATATATAACAATCGGAGACCAATTATAGGTTCTCACAGATAGAAATTTCATACACATTAACTTCACTAATTAAGTATATATCGTTTACTATTCTGCGTAGACTAGTCAAGTACATACATAAATCGAAGGTAAAAATTATTGAAGACAAAAATCATTACAGACAAAATAGAAAGGTCAAGTTCTCTCAAAAAAAAAAAAAACACATCAATATCGTGCTCTCTTGACAGACTGCTTATTTAATTATTTTTAGCAAAAAAAAAAAGTTTTTTTTACGAAATCATTATTTATGCTGGAGGGCTTGAACGTATAATCTTGTTATAAGACGGTTATGGATCACCAATAACTTAACTGTCAATAGTGGTATTTCTCCAAACAAATTCTATCTGAATAGGCTCTTTCTTAACAACAAATTTGCGTTCAGAATATTTTTGAACATGTCGCCCGCTTATTTACTTGTACTTCTGAATGTATTGATTGGAAAATAATCTATTCCTTATATTTTACGTTTAAATAAGGTGTTTCCCTATACCTAATAAGTACTTAAACAAATTTGTGACATTATCTATGAAAAGGGACCTTATTGTCGGTGGCGCTTACGCCATTTCAACCATGCTCCTATATTATAAACAACGCCGCGCTACGCAGTGCGGTGCAAGCGCCATCGACAATAAGGTCCCTTTTCATAGATAATGTCACATTTTTTGATCAAATAAGTACTAGATATAATATTTTCCTATTGGCAAAATTACAGTTATCTTACCCAAAATTTGTCATCAATTTTAGCCATTAAACTACATAAATGTGACCGCGGCCGGCAAAACGTCCCACTTTGTCGCTTGCCATAAGGACGCTTTGTCAGGTTATTCGTAAAAAAATACAAGCAATTCTCATCCTCATGGCAAGCAACAAAGTGTGACGTTAGCCGGCCGCGGTCACAATTATTATGAGCGAATCACGGAAAGTTTCCTAAAAGTCGGGAAGCGAATCACGGACAGTTTCCTAAAAGTTGTGAAATTTCTCGGAAATGTCAGCAAATCACAGGAAACAAATTTTGGACATGGAAACCATAGATTCGTATACAAAACTATGAGAAGTTTCCGAAATGTTTCCAAGTGGAAATTCCGCAAATTTTGGGAACTTTCCAATGGTACATCAGCACCGATTCCGTTTGGCCATTTCTGTGCGCGACGGAACGAGCCCTGATAAATGTAGCAGCGTCGGAAGCGATGATATATCGCTCGCTTTAAATGTTAAGTGGAGGCGCGGCTTAATGTCGGGGATGATCGGTGTACATAGCTATAAATAGCTCTTGAAATTTAGAGACGCGAATGATAAACGAAATCACACACAGGTAAAATAATATGGAGATAGAAATTGCAAATAGGCAAATATAAAAGCACTCTTATTGCACAGTACACTCACTCACTCACGCACTCTTGTTGTCAAGGTATTAAATATCGACACGGACAAAGTGCCAAAAATATGTATACACCACTTTAATGTATAGGCAATAAGGTCGTGTGTACATATTTTTGGCACTTTGTACGTGTCGATATTTAATACCTTGGCTGTACATAAAATAATGTAATAAATTTCTGATTTAAACTTTCACGAATGTTACATATTACTAAATTATAGAAGCGGGACTTACGGCCCGATTCGAAGAATGAGATACGATAACGATAAGTTCTGGTTTAGATAAGTTTTCATTTAGATATCGTTTTTATGTCGTATAATTGACAGAAGCAGATCGATTCGGGCAACCAATGTCACTTCGACGTTAGAAATATCGTAGATAAATCTTATTGGGATCACAGCGAAATCGGAATAAACGTCAATTTTGACATGTCGTTTAGCTATCGATCTTTTAAAGATCTTAAAGGTGTCTTAATCATTTTTTGAATCAGGCCGTTCTCCGACGTTTTCCGAGACCAGGGACAGCGCCGTCCTCGAAACGTCGGAGGTAAAATTAAATCTCAATTTGCGATAAAGTACCGTTTCTATAATTTAATAATGTGTAATAAATTTGACAACCAGTCTGCCCCAGTGGATAGTGACTCTGCCTATGAAGCCAATGGTCCGGGGTTCGAATATTGGTACCTAAAGGCAATTATTTGTGTGAGTCGTGGACGTTTTCCATGTATTTTAGCATTTGTATATATCGTTGTCTGAGTACCCAAAACACAAAGCCTTCTTCAACTTACCGTGGGACTTCTTCATATTGTGTAAGAATGTCCCTATAATATTTATTTATCTTCAAATAAAAATATAACTGTTATAAAAACCTGACGACTGAGATAAATGTAGAGGTCGTTTTTCTGAATATCGGTAAATAATGCATTTATTTGTATAATGAGCACAAATATGTATTTGTGAAATATATGAAATATGAAATAATATGAAATATGAAATAATTTATTAATGCATGTGGAGAATGGGTTACATATATTAGCTACAATTGCTACTCTAGTAGTCTCACCAAACTCTACCTTTTCAGGCGTACATACATTTCAGATGACACACACACACATACACACACACACACACACACACACACACACACACACACACACACACACACACACACACACACACACACAATCACATTATATAACATCGATTTGAAATAATTTATAATATAACTTAATTCTATAACTAACATAAATAAATTAAATTATATTAAAATTAAATTAACGTGTCATACATTTTGAAATTATTAAATTGTTCCTGTTTGGGTTTTTTTTTTTAATACCACGTCGGTGGCAAACAAGCATACGGCCCGCCTGATGGTAAGCAGTCACCGTAGCCTATGGACGCCTGCAACACCAGCGGTATTACATGCGCGTTGCCGACCCTTTAAAAACCTGTACACTCTTTTTTTGAAGAACCCCATACTGTAGCCCCTCGGGAAAACCGCGGCAGGAAGCTCATTCCACAGCCGAAGCGTTCGCGGCAGGAAATTCCTCTTAAACCGTGGGCGACCATTTAGATTCTATGTATTTGTATAATATTATCTATATTTATTCTTGTCTCTCACAACATAAGCCTTCTTCAGTTTACTTTGGAGCTTAGTTAGTTAGTGCTTCTGGGCATTTTCCGCAAGTCGACAACCATTGTGCCTATTTTGCGTGAATCGAGGTAGCGCTAGTCTAACCACCCCAGCTCCTCCACGAAGCCTAGCAGTGTATTCAGGTTGCTAACTGCCTCTTTTAGTGTGCACGGATTCCCTAGGTATTTGCTCATGTATACTTCTACCTGTTTGCAGTCTAGGAGAATTTGTTTTGTCGTTTCTTCTTCTTCCATGCACGCTCTGCACATGGGGCTGTCTGTTTTTCCCATATTGTGTAGGTGTTTGTTTAGTGTGTTATGTCCGGTAATTTTACTATTTTACGTAGTTGGTGTCTAGGTGTTTTCAGTAGTATTTTGGTGAGCTACTTTGGGGCTTAGTCAATTGTGTAAGGATGCCCTAGAATATTTATTATATAATCATATAACTCTTAAGAAAAAAAAACCGACTGCATTGAGGGAGACCGGTGAAAGAACGATTATTGTTGATTTGAGATTTCATACAATGAAATTAAAAAGACAGCGCCCTACGCGTAAATAATTTTCAAGTTATGGAGTAACAAACATTAAAAAAAAAACAACCGAATTGATAACCTCCTCTTTTGACATCTTGAAGTCGGTTAAAAACTAACAATATTTACTTATCTAGTAACATCTGAAATGTTGTTCTTAGTCCAAATTACCCAAAACATAATCACAATTAATTATAATTACTACATTGCGCAGCAAACCCCTATACAAACTTCAGCCCAAAGCACCCATAGGGTACATGTACCGACATTTGCCGTCCGCATAGTTCGCTAATCGGCTAACTTACCCTGCTCCTTATTAGATTAGTTTTGGGTTATCATCTGATCAAATTGATACGTCCCTTTGTGAAGGCTTGAAGGGATGATTCTGGGTGGGTGGTTTTGATGATCTGGGCTTGCTTTGTGGTTGAATTTGTAATAGGGGAATTGGTATGAGGTAACAGTTATCTCGCAAACGATGGTCGCAAATATCTGCAATCCAGGGACGGAATATAATTTATATACACCGTGTTTTTATTGAATTCCGTTAACTTCGGGGTATAGGTAAGTACGTTTAAGGAAACTAAATGGCACAGTTAATTTAAAAAAAAAAACTTTTTTTTTGTTTTTTTTTTTACTATTTTTATTTTTATATAAAGTCACTAAATGTTGCATATAGCATTGTTGTACACGGGCATTACATTTAACGCAACCAAACAATTGAAAACTGTGACATATCAATGTCATTTCGAACATCGATCGTCCGAGATAGTACTTACGTTTAGTAGCAAATATATGAACTCGAACTAAACACTAATCAATAAGTAAACAGGCCCTAAGGCAAGTGTACAAGCTCGTAAAGGCCTTATAAGATAAAAATTAATGATTGATTATCTCCGAAATGGAGTTAATTAGAATATCGGTGTCTTTGAGAAAGTTACTTAATTTAAGCTCAGGAATGCACCCTCGAAATTAACTCAAATAAAAAAAAAAACACGGTGTATAAAGACGAAGCTCTAAGTATGTTTTTGACTAAAAAAAACGCTGACACGTGTTGATATGAAATGAAATGAAAACCTTTATTTCAGGCAACTAGAGGCCCATAGATAAATACCCTAAAACTAATAAAAGACTTAGAGGCGGGCACAGAGGGAGGGCGCCAAAGAGGCCATTTATTTTGTAAGTATTGGCTTAGGTTTTAGTTTTAGTAATTGCTTTTTAGGGTTCCGTAGCCAAATGGCAAAAACGGAACCCTTATAGATTCGTCATGTCCGTCTGTCTGTCCGATTCTGTCACAGCCACTTTTTTCCGAAACTATAAGAGCTATACCGTTCAAACTTAGTAAGTGGATGTATTCTATGAACCGCATTAAGATGTTTATACAAAAATAGAAAAAAAACAATAAATTTTGGGGGTTCCCCATACTTAGAACTGAAACTCAAAAAATATTTTTTCATCAAACCCATTCGTGTGGGGTATCTAACTATCTATGGATAGGTCTTCAAAAATGATATTGAGGTTTCTAATATCATTTTTTTCTAAAGTGAATAGTTTGCGCGAGAGACACTTCCAAAGTGGTAAAATGTGTGTCCAAAGTGCTAAAATGTTGAACAAGATCTAGCAAGTAGATTTTTTTTTAATACGTCTCAAATGGTACGGAACCCTTCATGCGCGAGTCCGACTCGCACTTGGCCGCTTTTTTTTTGTTACATATGGACCCTTTGTAACAGTGTTGTAATCTTCAAGTAGAAACCCTAAAACATGAAATATAAGTAGGTAGGCTTATTGTGAAAGCAAATTTTGTAGTCACAGTAAATTTACTGCCATCTTTCGACACGGGATTAAAATTTTTAGAACGCCATATGACTTTGAACCATGTTATTTCACTGATATGAGTTAAATTTGGCTAATACCGAACGGTGGCGACGCGACGTCTACTCGAGTGTATGCCAAAGGTATGGCCAAGTATAGCGCCATCTTTTTGAGCATAACTTTTTATTGATTTTCCGAGGTAGGTCTTTTTCTTTTATTTATCTTATAGGTACACTTCATAGATCTTAGGTATGACCAAATTGGCCAGAGGCCCATTTCTCGAACGGTGTTAGTCTAATATTATAAGTGTGTTGCCATGGTAACCCATACGACTTGACAGTTCGTGGACTAATAATATTAGTCTAATAACATGCAAGAAGTGGCCCCAGGTCACGACATATACATATGTACACCCTTCTCGGGGTCGGAGGGTCTCTCGGAATGGTGGCCGGTTTCGAACGAACGATTGGAGCGCCTCGCCTGGCATTTGTTAGTCGGATGAACGACATACGGAAGATTGCGGGTCCGGATCAGGACCGGAATAAGTGGTGTACTCGAAGAAAGGTCTTATGCTCAGCAGTGGCGATACGAAGGCCTACCTCTTATTCTTCCACGTGTCCTTTATCCTTGGAAGTATCCCACCAGTCTCTGTCAAAGGCGTCAAGTTCGTCCCGCCACCTCCGACGAGGTCTACCGTGACGCCTTACAGCCTGTGGGACCCAACAGGTGGCTGTTTTGGCCCACAGGTCATACAGCATACTGCAGACGTGTCCTGCCCAGTCCCATTAGAGTTTGGCGGCAGTTTTAGTTACATCAGTTATTCTAGTTTTGGAAACAAAACACATTGAGGCATAAAATAATTAAGAATGTATATGATAGATAGATAAAGCGTTTATTTGTTTGCTGCAACTACACACAATTTGCAGCAAAAACACATAGGCAAACAGAGAAATACACAATTAACAAAGTACGAGGGTCATGCCAAAAGAAATTAGATACTCAAAAGTTACCGACTTTATTCTTTATTACAGCTATCTATTTTTTCGAAGTAGTCACCGTGAACACGTATACACTTTTCCATCCGTCTAAACCACTTAGAAAATACCGATGACCACTCTTCTTTAGATACCTCAGAAATTTCATAATTATACGCAGCCAGGGCATCTTCTTTGTTCTCAAATCGCCTTCCTTTTAATTTTTCTTTAATTTTGGGAAATAAGTAAAAATCGCAAGGGGCTAGGTCGGGGGAATATGGCGGGTGGGGCAAGATAGTCACGTTTTTTGAGCTGAAATAGTCAAGTGTTCTAGCAGAAGTGTGAGGGGCAGCGTTGTCATGGTGCCAGAGCAGGTGCTGAGTTCCCGATTTCGGCCGCTTGTCACACCAAGCTGACAGTACTCTGGGGGCACAAACTGTCACATACCATTCAGAGTTGACTGTCCTTTGATCTTCTAGCACTATCGTAGCAATATGTCCCGTCTTGCAGAAAAATGAGGCAATCATTTGTTTTTGTGTACTTCGGGTTCGGCGACATTTTGTTGGCGTCGGCTCATCTTCAAAACACCATACTGTGGACTGCCGCTTTGTTTCGGGGTCGTAGTTATATAGCCATGTTTCGTCACCTGTAAGTATATCATATACATTTTTTTTCTCGCCAGCGTCGAATTTATCTATCATAAATTTGCACCAATCTACGCGGCGGTCTTTTTGCAAATCGGTGAGTTTGTGCGGCACCCATCTTGAACAACGCTTATGAAGGGCCAGATGATAATGAATTATAGTTTGCAATGCTGCTGATCCAATACCCAGCTCACGCTCGAGCTCTGCATATGTAATTCGTCGGTTCGCACGAACATTTTTTTCCACAGCCTGTACGTTTTCTTGAGTGACTGCGGTTGGCGGCCGTCCGGTCTTCGCCTCATCTTCAAAGGTCTCTCGTCCCCTTTTAAATTCAGCAAACCAATTAAAAACAGTTGCACGTGAACAAGCAGACTCGCCAAAAGTTGAAACTAAAAGTTCAAAACACTCTTGAGGTTTTAAACCTTTTTTAAAATCATAATAAATCATAACACGAAAATCACGTCGAGTGAGCTCCATTGTTGCGAAAATTTCCCTCCAAAATTACCCAGAAAAAAAATAATTAAAAAAGGAATCCTAACATTTTCCGAGTGTTCCATATTTGAATTTATTAGCAAATAACCTACCTTTACAATGGTGTATAACTGGCCAGTATCGATCAAATGACCATAGAGTATCTAACTTCTTTTGGCATGACCCTCGTACACAATCAATTAAAACATAATACAGAATCTTATAAATATTATAAACAAACAGGAATACTGGAATAGTAGTAGTTACAATGTGTGCATTGCAGCAACAACAAAACGGTGCCGACTCAGCTATACGCTTCACTCTTTCGAGCAAAGCACTGGTATTCTGTATATGTTTAAACTACTTTTAATAATTTGCTCCTTACCATCAAAGGTCGCATAACAACAACAAAACAAATCAAGTTTACTTAACTTTGTCTACGAATGCAAGTAAATAGGTAACTAAATATAAAAATAAGATTTTGAACTTAAAATTGGCCTTTAGAATAAAAATAATAGAATAGAATAGAATAATTTTTATTCGTAGACACAAACAAGACACATTAAATTACATGATATAACAAAAACAAAGGAAGTATAAAGTGCCACGAAATGGCCTCATCTCAGCATGTTGCTGTTGGCTTCCAGCGCTGATCTTCCGATGAGACCATCAAGTGAGAAAAATCACGAAAGGTAACAGACAAGAAGGAAAAAGACATAAAATAATATAGAGTGAACAAATTGAAAAATAGATAAAAGATAACGACTAAATTAAATAAAGATTATTTTTATATCAAGCATCGTAAACATAACAATGTATCGGTCCGGTCCAACCATACCTTGGCTGAACATTACAGCTGCATACGCAACAAGCGCCAACGGTAGCTACACGAACTAAAAGGCAATGACAGACCAGACCAATATCGAGCGTCCATTATATCAATTTACAAGATTTTTATATTATGAAAACAGCATCAGAGGAAGACGAATACTAACATAATAATACTCAAACAAGTATGGCATAACAGGAGTGGTGAACTATTGCTATGCAGAAGGAACAAATAATGATTATTTATAACCGGGAAGAATATTCTAGAAGTGTGTATAATATTAACATTAACCACATGCGTTTACAACATATGGTTGTGGTTTATTTACGGTATTATTTGAACAAGTGATTCATACACTTGTGACCAACAATAGTCTGGAAGCAAATAACATTCTTTCAACTGTTTATTCAATAAGCTAAAGTTATGTGTTTGATGTTAACTGAAATAAATGTCATAAAATACCCCAACAACCTAACAAACTATCACAAAATATATTACAGTTACAATTATATTAAATTTTTATAGTTTGTAGTATTCTATTTAATTTGTATAGCTTGTAGTTGCGCTCTCTCGGAAGCGTTTTCACGGAAGACCAGCGTCGGGGTCCCTAAAGGTTCCTTGACATGAAGCTGAGTGAAGACCATTTCAGTGACGCTTTATAATGATATTATGTCAGTGCTATTAGTTAAGTTTAAATTAAGCGTTTTTGAATAAAGCTTCTTCTATTCTATTCTATTTTATTCTTACAGTTTATCTCCTTGAGTGCTACCTTAAAACGTAAGAAATAGAAATAGGAATAATTTATTCTCGGCAAAAATATACAGATAAAAAAAAAACACAAAACAAACTTACAT